>NC_043004.1:46769051-46819051 GCF_006345805.1 Octopus sinensis | reverse complement strand
ATCTGTGAACATCATGTTTCTGGATTATAAACATATTGAATATATATTTCATATATATTTTTGATATATATTTCATATACATTGCATATATATTTCACATCCTTCTTCAGCACAGCTTTCCATTGAAATAGATTTAACATAGATTTATCAAATCCTACGTACCTCAAACCTTCTGACCATGCGACATCAAAATATTTGAAGAAAGTGAGCAAAAGCTAAACCTACATAGACGTTTGAATTCGTAAATCTTCCCTCCAAAATTTTGCCATGCGCACTAAAAAATAGTTCCATAGGAGTAGGAACCATTGGGTTGTCGTAAGGGAGTGAAAAATCCAATTAGTAATATAATAATAAGAGTAAATAATTTCTATAAAGGTTTTTAAAAAAACCACAATTATTTACTGGTAGAATTCGGTATGTAAATATAGCCGATTACCGGCAGGAACTTCTGTAAAGTTCAGTATATATATTGTATATAAGAAAAAGGGACAGGCAACAGGTTGCTTGATCGCATACCGAAAAAATAGAAATAGCAGTCAAGAATGCTTATTTCTATCAAAGTATATTATCTTCTATTCTTATAATCATTTACGTTTTTACTCAATTGGCTACGTCCATGCTGGTGTACCACTTTAAAAGGCTTTTTGCTAGAAGTAATCCAGGAGAGTTTCTTTGTAACTCTAGTAATTATTCAATTGGACCGCTCAGTTACGGGGACGTAAACTCACGAGCCTCGCTTATCAAGCGATGGTGTGGGGGAGAAACACAGATACAATGACACACACACACATAAATATATATATATAATTATATAGGCTATACTAGAGTACACTATCCCATGTTGCCACGCAGTGGGACTGTACACCGAACCATGTGGTTGGGAATCAAGCTTCTTACCAGACAGTCACGCCTGCGCCAATGTATACAATTATACACGTGTTCATTCTAGTACTGAATAAACGGTAGGAAGGATTATACATTAGAGTATAGAAGTATAGAGTTGGAAGAAGCAAAAACCCTGTTAAACTCATTAGGATTTTCCAGCCAAACCCGCTTTCTGCCACTTGGTAATACCCGGTTTAGAAACCATATTTCCGATGACAATTAAAAACATATGCCTATGTGCACAACAAAGTACTTCTATACTGAATCATATATATGTTCCGTTGTAAAGTATATCAATGAAACAAAACATAACATTGTGGTGGAGCAGTAATATTTATGCATTTATGCCTGTGTCTGAGTGTTCCAGTGTGTGTTTGAAATGCCGAATTTCGTTTAAGGTCACCTGTTGAAACGAAAACACATACAGCGAAATCGATCATTAACGATCAGTCACTAATTATATGCTACAAGAGTTTTACACATTATACAGAGTATACAAAGATAATTAAATGAAGAGATTATGTGTTTTTCTTCTATACATACATACATACATACATACATACATAGTAATATATAGTAAGAGTAAATAATAGTTTTAGTAGTTATTAAAAAACCAACGATTATTTACGGGTAGATTTCGGCATGCAAATATAACCATTAACGGTAGGAACTTTTGTAAAAAATGTTCAATATATATTTTTGTATATAAATAAAAGGAACATATATACATACATACGGACATACGTGCGTACGTAGGTGCGTACACGCATGCTTCTAAGCATGCATGTATGTAAGTGTGTATGTATGTATGTATGTATGTATAAATGTGTGCACGTATATGTATGTTGGCAATTACGTCTGCAAAATATAAACATATAAAAAATTTGTAATTCGTGTTTTAATGCTTATTAAATAACTATTTAATGAAATACTTGCATTGGCTTCTCAATGTCTTTGAACGTACATTTTGTAAAGGAAAGTATTTTTTATGTTGAAAGTAATTGATGAATCAAACAAGGTAATTACTCGTTTCCATGTGTGCCTTCATATATCTGACTGCATCATATACGTAAAAAAAAGTGTGCGGCCTATTGTTATTCTCCCTCCACGCGCATTTGAAGTCCTGGTCGAAATGCTTTGGATATTCTTTGCATTGAATATCTGAGTGCCAGTGGAAATCTGACTGTTTTAATCCGTTTTGTTTTACGTTTTAGACCTCATATGTATGCACATACACACGCGCGCACATAAAATTATGCACATATTCATGTGAGTGTGTTTGCATGCAAAAAGGTGTCTTTTGATATCAGCCTGCTCTGCACCTCGGGAACTTAAGTGAGTGTCAGATTATAAGGGTGAGCGTGAAGAATATTTTTATTTTGAGATTGCTTTTCTGTTTGTGTTAAGCATTTACTTGCATATGTCTATTACACTCAGAGCATTGATGGCCTGTTGCCAAATTAATGCGGCAGTCCGGGGAAAAGGAAGAATATTATTGTTATTTAGCCTCAAGAAACACCGTTTCTAGTTGGCTAGATGTAGTTCAATGAACCTAACGGCAAAATAATGGAGCATGTGTTGAAATGAAGCAAGATTAAATTTAATACACTCGTTCAAATAGATTTTATGCAAAACTTAGTGATGGTTTAAATAGTTCGGTAATAGGAAATAGGTACTATATATATAGCTGATATATCCTACAACCTTCTGAGTGTGGAAATACAAAATTAGAAATGCCTCACTGCAAAAGAAATATCGGAATTTATATATATTAGTTACTAATTGGAACGACTTACAGTAATTTCGAAACTGCAAAGTATATCCAAGAGCAGATTGAACAAATAACTACACTCGAATTCTCATCGAAATAAGTGTCAACATAATACAATCCAACACACTAAATAAAACATACTGAGTGAACCCTAACATGTATAAACAACATCTCTTCCTCTAATGGAAAATACACCCAGGGGATTAGATTGTTTATAATTAATATAAAACATATCATAAAATATTAGTGGTAAGCCTGAACTAATATAAAGAACATTGCAGCAGAAAGGTGTGTTACAGAAGCGGGAACAAGAAGCCTATAATGAATACAGACACATGCATTCAATTCACGCGTGGAAAATCAAACAAAAATTACAAAAATTATTAAAAATGACAATTACTTACGACCATTTCTGTAGCAAGTTTTCATCAAGCTAATTAAAATTCCTTTTAAAAATATTTTTTTTATATAATTTTTTCTCCTTTCTTCTGAGATTTTCCAAAATGCACCCATTCTATAATGGATACAATCTTAAGACGTTCTCCCATGTTATATCGTTACATTTTCATTAGACTACTCCTTGCTTTACTTTTTCTGTTCTCTTTCATTACACTTTTCTCATATTTCCTCTTTACTGTACTGGCATACAATGCCTCCATCTCATATGTTTATTATGTATATATATATATAATATATATATATATAATATATATATATATATATTATATATATATATATATATATATATATATATGTGTGTGTGTGTGTGTGTGTGTGTGTGTGTGTGTGTGTGTGTGTGTTGTGTGTGTGTGTGTGTGTTTGTGTGTGTGTGTGTGTGTGTGTGCGTGCGTGTGTGTGTGTGTATGTGTGTGTGTATCATAAGTTCTGTCCGAATTTTGAATAAAAAAAGCAAGTAATCAAATGTTATATTTAATTGAAATTTAATCATCAGTGTACTTTCCTTAATTATCTATGACTACCTTCCATCTATTTACAAGCTTTTTAATCCGATCAATGTAAAATTATTTTGGTTTCAAAGCGAAGAACTCTGAAATGTCAGTTTCGACATCCTCCTGGCTTGCGAATGTTATTTCCCCGAAATGATTCTGTAAACTACGAAACAAATGGTAGTTTGAAAGAGCAAGATCGAGAGAATATGGTGGATGAGGAATTTTTTTTACAACCAACTTCTTCGATCTTCTGAGATGTCATCTTTGCAGTGTTGAGTCACGTACTTTCCTGATGAAACACCACTCCTTTTCGATTCACTAAAGCGGGTTTTTTTCTTCAAAGCTTCATTAAAACGCACTAATTTCTGACATTAGACTTGGGCATTGATTGTTGCATTACGTGGTAACAATTCAAAGTGAATTACTACTTTGCAATCCTACCAGATAAAGAGAAGAACCTTTTTCCATGAAGTTCTCATTTCGGTTGTGGATGAGATATTTTTCCTTTTACCAAGCCACTGTTTAACGCTTACATTTCAATTTTTCGTCACAAGTCTATCCAAAAAGAGTGAAATGAGTTCACGAGAATGGAGAAAAGAGCAGATGCCAAAGTCGAGATTTTCAGTTGCTTTCGGAAAATTCATGAGGCATCCATTTTCCAAGTTATTGAAGATGACCATCGTCTGCAAGTTCTTTCATTCAAGCAATTTTTCCCATTAACTGAGTGTATGTTTCGCTTCGGTTGCAGAATTTTCATTTTTGTACTCAGAAAGTATTATGTACCTTAAATGCTCATTGGCACTTCCATGTTAGAAAGGGTTTTAATCAAAGACATTTTAACCCAATTATTCTGTAAAATAATAATCAACTAGTTTATATGTACACAAATGCATAAATATAAATGTATAATCCATTAGACATTCTAAAATGGTATTAAATTTCATTCAATTATAAAGAAGGTAAAATTTGACAGATGGACAGAACTTATGGGATGACCTAATATATATATATATATATATATATATATATATATATATGTGTGTGTGTGTGTGTGTGTGTATACATATGTGTATATATGTATATATATTCATACATATACAGACATATATATATATGTATATATATATATATAAATTATATATATATATATATATATATATATATATATATATATATATATGTACATATGTGTGTGTATAAATGACCGAGATCTTTGGTGAAATCGTAGTTATGGCCATTACCAATGTCATATAAATAGCGCCCGCGAAATCGTATTCGTGGCCGTCGCCGGTGGCACGTAAGAAACGCTCATTACACTCTCGCTGTGGTTGGCATTAGGAAGGGCATTAAGGCATGGAAACTATGCCAAATCAGGCTGGGACCTAGTGCAGCTCTCCGGGTTACCAGTTAAAGTTAAACAGTCATACACATGCCAGCATGAAAAACCTACGTTAAATGATGATGCACATGATATATAGTGCTTTTCCTTCATAAAGTATTGCACATTTTAAATTGCATTTCACTAAATGTTTTAATTCACTAGCTTATACGGTTGTACTGCTGTGGAACATCCCACCGGTCAGTTTATACGTTTAGTTACATATTTCGTCGTACGCATACATAACGTTCTTAGTCTATGTAAGTAAAATAACTGGCTTTTATATTTCGTTATAGACCCAATCACTTATCTCATTTTTATATTGGTTTCAAATTTTAGCACAGGCCAGCAAATTTCAGGAATAGGAAATTCGATTACATCGATCCCAGTGCTCAACTAAGTATTTGATTTGTCGACTCCGAAAGGATGAAAGGAAACGTCGACTCTGGTGACATCCAAACCTAGAACGCAAAGACGTGTTAACTATTAGACTAGTTCACTGCATTCAAAGCAATATATTATTAAACTACCATAAGGCGATGAGCTGAGCTGCCAGAGTCAGTAGCACACTGGGCAAAATGCTGAGCTCATTTCATCCGTCTTTATGTTCTGTGTTAAAATACTTTCGAGGTTGACCTTGCCGTTTATCATTCATTGGTCGATAAAAATAAGTACCAGTTGATCACTAAGGTCGATGACATCGACTAGTCCCTTTCCCGATATTTTTGTCATTGGACCAAATATTTGAAATCAATATTACTTCGTTTGACTTGTGCCTATTTCATTATTAAAAGGAAATATAAAACAGAATAAAGTACTAGAAAGTATGCACACATTACCTTCTTATTAAATCAATCAATGTCGTAACTAAAGAATTAACATAAACTTCTAACAGGTGCAGGAGTGTGTCGTAAAGTGTCTGCGTGGTACCGTTGTCTTGTAGGTGGATTTGGTAGAGGGAAACCGAAAGAAGTCCGTCATATATATATATAAGGTTGAATAAAAAGTTAGCAACGTTCTGAACCATGAAGAATTTCTACTGGAAGTTTGCAGCTTTGAATTCTCTTTGAACATTTTCCTGCAGTTGCCTGGTAATACAGACAATGACCTGCTCACATACTTCAATAAATATACACTGATGTTTTTATCAACGTTGTTACAGTCATTTGAAATGAACCTATCAAAGCGCCATAATCGAGCAATTTTACTTTCCAACTTCATAAAAGGACGTAAAGAAACGGAAACTGCTTGTAATGTCGACAAAACGTTTGGGACGGAAATGAGCAATAAGTGGACAGCTCGTAAATGGTTTAAACGATTTCGCAGTTGAGTCCTGAGTCTTGAAGTTCGTGAACATATTGGACGCCCATCTGTTATCGATGACGCTCAATTAAAGACTGTCATTGTGAAAGTTCCACATAAAACAACTCGAGAACTGGCATACGAACTTCACGTTAGCCAGAAAGCTGCCTGCCACCATTTGCATGAGATCGGAAAATCAAAAGCGCTCGACAAATGGGTACCATGTGATTTGAATGAAAATCAGAAAATGTGCAGATATGAAATTTGCTCGTTGCTTCTTCTCCGTAACCAGGCCAATCAATACCTCGACTGTATTGTAACTTACAATGGAAAGTGGATTCTGTACAATGATTAAAAAATAACCTTCTTCGCGGTGGTTGAACCAAATTGAAGCAAAGAAAACCTTCTCTAAACACGAACTCTTAGAGAAGAATGTTATGATGGTTGTTTGGTGGTGTACTGCTGAACCTGTCCACTATAACTTTCTAAAACCCAGCGAAACCATTACTGCAGAAATATATTGCCATGAAATATCCAAAATAAACGAAAAAATGCTATTTTTCCGTTCTGGACTGGTCAACAGAAGAAGGAATTTGGCTACGAACTTCTTTATCACCCAGCTTATTCCTCAGTCCTTTCTCCTTCCGAGGACCGGTCTTTCAAGCAACTTGATGGTTTCCTGCGTGACATGTTCAAGGATCAAACCGATGCTCAAAGTGTGTTCAAAGAGTTTATCAGCCCCAGAACTCCAGATTGTTTTTCATAGCGGAAAAAATAATCTGGTAACATGTCCCCAAATATGTTTTGATTGTAATGGTACTTATTTTGATGAATAAAATATCCGCATTATGTTTCAAAACGTTTCTTACTTTTACTCAGCCTTATATATATATACATATATATATGTGTATATGCGTGTGTGTGTGTGTGTGTCCTTGTGTATGTGTCTTTGTATCTGCGTTTGACTCCCTCCCCCATCTCTACCGGTGTCGGTATGCTTACGTCTTCGTAACTTACGGTTCTGCAAATGACGACGAAAAAATATGTACTAGGCATAAAAAAAATAAGTCCTGTGCGGATTTGCTCTACTAAAATCCTTCGGGGTGGTGCTCCTTCATGACCGGAGTCAAATGTCTGAAATAAGTAAAAGAATAAAAGAAAATTCTTCACCTACATTTAAAGTTCTTCGAAACTTGCTTAGTAATATATTCATCCTTTGTAAATCTTATATAAATATGAATTCTCTGTTATAATAAATGTCAATTATTTGTTTCTTCAAATAAAACTGTAGTTTACCCTTTCTCTAAACGCCATTTCTCTAGAGAAATTTTGAAATTTGAAACTTTAAATATCTCGTTTCTCTTTCGCTACGACGTGTCAACCTTTGCAACACTTTATCTTTGACAGCCCTTGTGATTTCCCATACCTGTATACTTGATTAATGACAATTTTAAACAGTAAATGGTTATCCTCTCTCGACGTCTCGACTGTAAGAAGTACTACATTCTACACGCTTCACGCCGTATACAAATTTATTTATGGTAGTTCTAAAGCTTCACATACTTTCAAAAACTTGCGTTTCAATGCAACTTAGGAGATATTTCTAATACATATTTGCCTCATCACTTTGTGTCATGTCCTATGTTTATTTAAAGTAGTTCATGTTTATATAATTAAAGAGTCTTCCATTATAGATATATATTTGCGCTCGCGTGCCTGAGTGCGTATGTGCTTGTGTATATATATATATAGAGAGAGAGAGAGACAGACAGTGACAGACAGAGAAATCGAGCGGGTGTGATTGGGGGAAAACTAGAGTGAGGAAAGCAAAGAGAGGTGTGAGTGAAGAGTAGACAGAGAGATAATATTTTGTGTGTGATGTAAAATGATTTAGATATATACTTATTGGTTGTGTTAGATGATACGTTGATGGAGATCAATAATTCTCCATTGCAGTAATTAATTTATACTAATGTAAATCTACCCGTAAAAGAATTATCTCGAAACATGTGTAACATCAATCGAATTTAGATTTCATTAGATTGAAGTTTTCTGTTGAGCTGTTTTCTGTAAGAAACAAATTATGATAAAGTGTATATGTCTATTCTGATTTGCTGCTGTCCATTTCCGATTTTTCATTTACTATTAATAATGCTGCTTCTTTCATTGTTAAATATGCATTCCTTTTTATGTTTGCATTATATGTATAGGTTTGCTGGTAAACTTGCTCATTCTTTTGAATTTAAATGTCAGTTTCGATTCGTAAATATAATCCATTACTTATAATCATTTTTCTTTTTCAATGTCGCTATGTCAAATATTTATTCCGAATTACTCATCTACAGCCTTTTGTTTAAAATGTATACATGAATGAGATTTTGTTTTGAAAATGGAATATTTTTGAAATAAAGTAAAATGTATTTAGTTGTTTATTGAAATCAATTATGTGAGTGAAGCACATAGGTAAGATATGTCGACGCATTTAGCTGAGATAAAGATGAACTCCAATGCAATTATAGCGTGATTTTAATCAATTAACACTTGATTAGGAGGCAAGTTATTATTATTACACATTTGAATAATTCCATTCAGAAAGCAGTTTCTATAATGTAATATTGAGTTATTCCACCACTGTTACGTGTTACTCTATGTTATAGAAAGAAAAATCAAATTTATTTTCATGCACATCATACCATCCATAAAAAATAATGCATAACATTTTCAATGTTATTCGATAATCATACCTTGCAAGCATTTTATCATAGGTGTTCTAAATCAGTTGCTAATTTGCCTACCTCTGTACTCGTATATACAATACTAGTACTATGACCAGGCAACGCCGGGTCATAGTGCTAGTGCATGCATATACAGGTGCGTGCGTGCGCACATACACGCGAGTACTGTCCAAATCTCCGACCAATCGCATACAGCTAGCTGGTATTCAATTGGCGTATCAAGTTTCGGGCATTTTGATTGAGTTTTGGATAGAAAATTCACAAAAAAGACACTTTTGTTGATTTTTAATGACTGTGCGGGGTGATTGGGAAAATGTAAAGATGTGCACGACCACCCTTGGATTGTTTTGAATGACCATAGAAAGTGCGAACCCTCTAACTGAAAAAATTGTGGATTTGTATAAAGGACACGCACACAGACATTTTGCCGTTTATATATAGAGAAAGATATCTAAAAATACTTGTCTGAATGCTGAAAACCAGACATTCTTAGGTTCGTATTGACTTTTAGCGAGTGTATGTTCATCACATTTGTTTACCTTCTTGAAATTAAGTTACAAATCTGTATTTTCCCACGTCAAAATTATTCCTTTTGGACATTTGTAGAAATCTAATATATTGCTGTTCTTTGAATTAAATCTTTCATCAGGCATTATAAATTATTTATATTTAAAAAAAAAATATTAATTTTATCAACTCCAAATAAGAACTCGGATCTTTTCGGTTTGAACGGCAGTTTTTAACATAATTTCTAGGTATCTAAAACATTTTAAACTTCGTATACTGGTAGAATGTGTTCATAAAACATCTTTTTCTCTTGGCTTTATTCAGAAAATTCTATAGTTTGTAAGATATTTGTTGTTTTTTTCTTCAATTTCTGGAATTTCAACCAATCAATGACGTGTATTGAGGTTATAAACATTCTGTGTCGTATGAATTAGTCCCTCGTTTAAGAAACATATTGGGTTTATTTACATTCGTGAAGAAAAAATATACCCTTCCCCCACCCCTAACCCTAACCCTAAAATAGATTGAAATGCAATAGATCGATACTAGGGTCATAATTATGGGTAACAATTTCATATGACACCGCTAGAAAAAACTGCCGTTCAAACCGAAAAGATCCAAGAACTCTTATTATATTGAAAATGACGGGTATTTAAAGCATCATGGATATAGGATGTGTATTGAAACTATTTAATTTCATGGAGTGGTTTATGACGTATTGATGTATATAATAGCTGAACGTGCCAAAGTTTATTTATGGTTGAAGATATCTAAATCGCTACAATTTTTGAAATTCAATAACGATTATATTTATGAAAGACATCGAAAACATTTAATTGAAATTATTTTTAGGATATTATATGACAATTCTTAATGGTAGCATGAAATATAAAACATGAAACAACTTTGCTCACTGCTAAAATATGTTTGGCATATGAAAATGAATTAAAGTACAAATTTAATGTAAAAGTGTCATGACCAGATAAAATATTATGAACGTTTTTTAAGAATGCAAATTGTAAATGTTAACGAATATCAGCAGAAACTATTCTGGAATATTGCTGGATAGAAAGGTCATGAGTGAAATACAAAACAGAGCGAAGTTGTATCAGATAAGTAAATCAAATTGCAACTGGTTAAACGAAAGATTTTCGGAACAGATGTTTGAACGATATTAAAAGAAAAACTAGCATGTTTAATGAGGGGGAGAAAGAAGTAATATTCGTATGGTGTGGTATACGCAAATATTATGGAAAGAAAAGTAGAATCAAAAGCAAACATATAAATATGGGATCTTTTCGGTTTGAACGGCAGTTTTTTGTAGCGGTGTCATAAGAAACTTTCACCCGTAATTATGACCCTAGAATCAATATATTGCATTTCAATCTCTTTTCGGTTTAGGGTTAGTTAGGGTTAGGGTTAGGGGTGGGGGAAGGGTATCTTTTTTCTTCGCAAATGTAAATAAACCCAATCTGTTTCTTACAGGAGGGACACATTCATACGGCACAGAATGCTTTTTAACTCAATAAACGCCAGTGATTGGTTGAAATTGCAGATATTGAAATTCAGAATTTTCTGAATAAAGGCAAGAGAAAAAGATGATTTATAAACACATTCTACCAGTATACGAAGTTTAAATTTTTTTAATTACCTAGAAATTATGTGAAAAACTGCCGTCCAAACCGAAAAGATCCAAAATATGTGCCTTTTCTAAGTAACATGGGGTTACGTAATTTATTATGACCGTTTGTGCAACGAATTATCTCAGTCATGCTACATATATGTATCAATCTTACGTTGACCACAAATCAGCCTAGAAACCTGTGTAAAATCAAATTTGAAGAAATATCTTACTATTTTAAAAGATATATGTATATGTGTTTGTCTGCGCGCGCGTGTGTGTGTGAATGTGTGTGTGTTTGTGTGTATGTGTGTGTGTGTGTGTGTGTGTAAAAAGAAACGTTTTCTAAGATGGCAAACTATTTTAGTTCCATTTTAAAAAAACAAAATCTTTATAGTTGAAGACTAGAAGAAAAATAGTAGAAAATTTAAATTATTAAGTAGCTACGATGCTAGATATTACAGGCTGTATATAATTTCAGAACGAAACGTTTACAATTTAAAAACGTATTTTTGCTTGGAAAAGTGAATTGAATGTTCGAATTGTTAGAAGTCCTCAACGAATTCTTTACGATGATCTGCTCTTTTCATTTTTCCGATAAATTAACAGCTAGTTGATAAAAACTGACAGCTTTAAGTCGACGTGATTTCAACTGAGAAAGTAAAACGAAATTCCAGAATATAAGGTTGAATTATTCTTAACCTTTCCTTTATTGACTCTTATTTACTCTTAACCTTTTCTTTATTTGAGCCAACATTTATCGGCCTCTGCAACGCGAAACGTGAGGTGGACGTGTGCAGGATACAAAACAGCATAGACGATCAGAAGGTGAGTAAAAGTCTTACCACGTTGCATATACATTAACGACATCGTATTTAAAAAAATATTAATGCGTTCTACAATAGGATTAAAAGACAGGAGAACCGCACTAGAAGATACACCAGTATGAATAAAACTCAAACCAAAAGTTATGTAGAGTGTTAAAATATACAACACGCCAGCAAACACATGCATGTTTATGAGTGGAGAAAACATAGTACCGAATAATCGTTTATCATAAATTTTAAGGATCCGACCAACTCATTTGAAACAACAATTAACTAAAAAAAATGCCATTGGTTAACTTGCTCGATAGGTTGAATAACCAAGCATATATTATACCGACATTCACGTAACAATAAATGACTATTTGCTTAAAATAACAATTTGAATTTCCCTTAGTAAATACGCCAGTTATTCCCCTAAGTCTGTAATTTCCTACTTACCTGCATACAAATCCTACAATAACACTCGACAACTGTCTAGTTGCTCACTTAGAGATCAAAAGCGTACTTCCATATTAAAGGAAAAGATGCTAAAATGTGATGTACAGGCATCTCCAAATTTGTTACATACGTTAAATAGTTTAGAAAGGGAGAACGCTATGTCATGGATAATATTTAATGGGGAATCTGTGGACTGTTCTATTTCTACAATAATAGAGATCTTCAAACTTCACATCCTCTTCCACAATCTGAACCCCTTATGACTTGTCACTGTCCCGAAAAACAATGGTTCTCAACGAAACAACTTTCAGTTTATTGTTTGCTATTCATTTAAATAAAGCTCTCTCCAGAACAATGAGTTGCGAACAAAATGAAACATTCTCTTAAAAAACATATTTTTTTTTGAGTAGTGAAACAATATGGACAAATACTATAAATTGGTTTTAAAATTCATTGGTAGCCAAATATTCCTAGATAATTGTAACTATCCAAGATTTAATGTGACATGCATATAGGTGCGTGGTAAAAACTATTTGGTTTCGTTACCAAGTGACATGATTCTAGAATGCTAATAAGGCATGATTTTCATTATAAAATTGATGCTGTGAGACAAATTTGGCTTCATTTTACCCCGCGTAGCTTTGAAAACTTATAATTTTGTAGTATTAACTACAAGATAACGGATGACATCCCTAAATTATGCAACAGTAAGAAAATTCAAACAGGTACTTTGTAAACACAAAACTGACTTCGAATGCCGGCACATTTTAAAGGTGTGGGTAATAAAATATCGGAAGCAATTTTAGAAGTTATTTAAGGCTCGTTCTACCTTTCCAACTCATGAAAAAACATACTAACTGCTCTTGCTTCAAATGACCTTAAAAATTGTATCAAATCTATTATAAGTGGAGTAACTGAATGTCCAGCGAAATTTAAATATTTCTAATGTAAGACACTGGCAAACAGAAGGCATTCCCCTTCGAGGGCAATATATTTCAAAACTCATGTTTATATTACTATTTCCATGAATGGAATACCCCAACTATAAAGCTACATGCTAACTTTGAACTCGAAGACCAAGCAAACTTAAAACGCTTTCGGATATAAGAAACGTCTACTTTCCTGAATAGAATATCACCGTTATACACATTAAATGTATGTTCAGAACTCTTACAATAAAGACCGTATATTTTAGTTATGTGTTTTGTTGTATAACATTTTATGAACATAATCTGCAGAATATATTTGAAGAAGGTAACAAAACGGCTGAAATTAAAATGCCCCGTAAGCGTAACGCCCACTCGATGGGAGGACCGTATGCTTACATTGGGGCACTGATTGATTAATTCAAGAACTGTTATCGCAAAGATGTATACAGCTTCAACAAAATCAGCAAGTGGTATTCAATATTCTTGGTCGACTTTGTGTGGCGTCATAAGGAAGATGAAATTAAGTATAATAGAACTTGGTCGATAGCAAAGCTCGCAAAACCATATGATATCCTGTCCAGAAGATGCAAACTCTGCTCCGAGGAATTGCTGTCTAATCTGTGTACCAATGAGAAAATCATTAATAGAATTTCTGGAAGAAATATAAATGCGCATTTTCACAATGCAGTGGGATTGAATTTGAGTAACCATTAACTTAATTAAAAATCATAATTCACCCTAAGTTACGCGTCAATTGAATTTGGCTCTAACCGACAAATTCTTATAAACATCTAGTGACCATTTAATTCGATATATGAGCGCATGTGCGTCACAACAAACATGCACATATCTTCGTGTATGCACTTATATTCGTGTATGCTTGTATATGCGCGTTTAAATAAGCCATACAAGCTATACGAGGGCGTTTATACATATTTCTTTCGATGTATTGTGTATTAATTTCATTGAAGCATCTGTTAGTTTTCTTCTTTTATTTGTTATTAATCTCGTATATTAATGAAGCTCTACCCTTTAATCCTTTAATTTGCTGCTTTACCTTATGCAAACTGACAAGATATCTTGCGCAACTTTGTCAGACATAGATAACATTCTGGCAGCCAGGATGATCTTGATCAATTACAATGATCAAAATTGGATAAGGGCTGATTCCACGAGTCTATTCGATATAACGATGGACTCTTAAGACTCAGCACAGATTAGGGAATTAGTTGTAGTTATCCATGTCACATTTCGCAGAGTTTACATCATGCAGTGAATGTTAAGCAACAGTTTCCATAGCAACATTCTGATACCCTGCCAGAATAATCTTGATAAAATTGTTCTTTTCTAATATTCAGTAAGCTATCCTACTTCGTGCCAGTGACGTTTTTTCTCAGCTACAAATTGAATGTTTACGCTCTCCAATGCCGTTCAATATCCATCAATCCACGAGGCTGTTCCTGAAAAGAGAGACATAAAAGATCGTCTAATTTAGGCCAAATGACTTATAGCGGTACTCATCACATTCGATGGGCGTTAGGTCATTTATACAACTCGAAATATCTGACGAGTTAGGTTTCGTTTACGAGCCTACGAAAATTTAAGTTGCATGGAGCCGAGTCAAACTGTCATTAAATAATATGCATCTGAGAGTGTGCCTGTGTCAGTGTGTGCGCATGCGCATGTGTATTTGTGTGTATGTGCAGGGGGTTTGTGTGCATTACCGAGCAGAAAGTTGCTTAACAGTCACTGAATGAGTATAATATCTACATTATATTTGGCGTTGCATTTAATCTTCTGAGGTTTCTTAAGTTATTCCGAAATGCTATAATCGGTCTTGTTTATTGACTATTTTTCCATAACCTATGTAATTACATTTCTAGTTTTCGGTAGAAATATATTTTAGTGTCTGTGATGGTTTATGCAACTGCCTGAGTAACAAGAATTATTCATAACAGTAATTGCTAAAGATTTTCAAATTATTTCTTTTCTTTAACAAAAATTATATTCCTTCTTAATCATGCGAGTACAATTGCAGCATTTGTTTATTTACTTTTTAACTGATCTCTACTTACAACGTTGAATACTAATACGCTGTAATATTCGTAATATTTTTCCTGCGTAAAAAGTTGAGCATCAGAATTTACAGATATATAGTATTTGCACTTAATCCCAAATTCGTACTGCGTAGCTAATATAACACATATATACATGTAGGCCCTAGAGTTTATTTATCATGGCTAGCTTACGTTTTTGTTCAGCATGTCGATATCTTATAATATGAAATATCTTAACTTTAGGGAGTAAAACGATTATTCGAGTTTTAAATTTCTCTCGAAGAGGTAACAGTTTCCTACCGTATTCAGGCTAACACATTCTTACTATTCCATTTGAATTTGTGTGGATGGAACAGATGAAAAGAAAGCAATTCGTACTCATATCGAGGACTGACTATGACACGATTCGCATACAAAGGCATGGAGAATTAGGGATCATATTCAAATGTGAAAATATATTTAAATTTGGACAAGAAGATTACATACCATGTGTAAAGAGCCAATTGGTCTGCAGCAATTCAACATAAGTAATTTACCAACTGTAGTTCGTATCAAATCGAGATTCTACATTGAGAAAAAAAACAAGATGTTCGCAAATACGCCGCCGATGGAATAAAAGATATCCTTGGGAATTAAAAAAAATCTTTTTGACGCCAGCGTTCAGCATTTCGTATTAGACATGAATTAACAGATTTTATGAATACCCTCACATTTTAAAAATGAATTATGTCTGCAATGAAAGCTTTATTATTATATTCAGACCATTATTGATATTATCGAAAAACAATTAGTCATCGTCGCGTTCAGTATACAAAGAAGGAGAACATGGAGAGCAGCTTTAAAATCACCCCTCAATTCATCAAATAGGTTGCATCATTCTCACACCGAAAATATGCTGTGTAAACATACTGATTAAGTTTCATGGAAATTATACTACAACAGAAAATATTTCCTGGTATTATTTCACTAAGCATGACAAATATGGCCACATACGAAACATTGTGGCGGGTCAACGAACTTTAAAATGGGGGATAATGTGCAGGTGACCTATATTCGTTTCTAGTTAGCAAAGTCATGGCTTGTAGATCGGTTGTGTATTATAAATACAAAACTTACTCTTTATCTTTTGTCGTATCTTGCTTGCTCTTTCTTCCGGACGTTCCCGTGAAAGAACTTAACTTATAATTTCGTATTTAGCTCCACAAAAAAGCCCTGCGACTTTGATTAACACCTTATGATGCTGGCTGATAGTGGACCAATCGCTCATTGGTCAGACGATCTCTGCTGTTGTCATTCAAAGCCAATGTTAGCATGCGAGGGTAGGTTCCGGCCAATCTTATTTTCAATTTTAAGCTACAGGTCCATGCTGGTAAACAAGGAGAGCGTTCTGCTGGGGTTTCCACTCCGCCCTCGGTAAAACGTCAGCCACGCTGCCAAAGCAAAAGCCACAAAACATTAGATGCAAACAAACAGTCAGCAGTTTACTTCATCTATCGGTTTTGATATTATCTGTATTCAAAAGTATCGTATATATCATGAAAATTATGTTGTATTGTTTCAGTGTCATCATGGCAGACCTCAATCAATTCAACAATTAGAGGCGTAGGAATGCTATAAAGCCATTGTGCAACAATGAAAGCTTCAAATTGTAAGAAGCCCACCCTAGATTTATGATAGCAACGTATGATAGTAATACAAAATTCACAATCATTTCGTGTTATAGTCTCAAATGTGTCTCAGCAAAAGAGGAAGTCACCGAATTTTATGATAGCCCTTCCAACATAAGTTGAGACATATCCAAAGATAATTTCAGAATAGTTGGTGGATGCATGTCTTCGACAAAATCTTCAGTACAGAAAAACAGCACATTCACGTATAAATAGAAGTAAAAACTACATAGATAAAGGTATGAAAGAGAATGGACTCATTTTGCCTAAACACGATGTTTCAGAAAAAGAAAATGAAAGTTCCTAGTACACAATAATCTAAAGGGTATTTAAGCGCAGCCTGATTTCATGCTTATAAACAGTACAAAAAAATGCATTATTAGTGTTGTAAACTCTAAGGCGTATGTCTTTTGCCGTCCTTTCACAGCAAAATTAAACACTAAAGTACTCGCAAGAAGAAACACAAAATATAATGAATCACTTTCATAAGTTCTATCTGATAATGGCAAATACCTTGCAGATCAAAAGGAATTTGTTCCGCAAAGACTAATACTCGTTCTATCCTCATTTGACAAGAAAGAATCTGCAGTGGCCTGGGAAACACATTGAATGGTACGGTCTCCAGATTGTGACATAGAGTTCATGGAAATTGTTTTAGGAGTGCTACAAAGTGACATTGTAGCGCCCTCTATCTTTATCATTTGCTCCGAGTATGTTCCTGGAAATCCTGCCGATGCAATTAAACACAATGTATTCACAGTTGCAGATTATGCAAATTACGTAGAGATATTCTCTGTTCGAATAAAGCAAGCAGAAACCTTTCTGCATAGGCTAAATATATCAATATCCATCTAAACACAATCAAAACAGAATGCATAAGGTCAATCCAAAGTGGAACAATTAAAACAGTGTCTGCACATCTCTCAACTCTGTAGAAGAATTTACTAATCCACTTAGTAGATTCTCTACTTACGGAAACGCTTTTAACATACACATAGGCAAAGCTTTACTAAATATAACTTGCCGCCAGCAAGTTATCTTTAGTATGGATTTCAAGACTTCCAGACAGTTTGGAAAGGAACCTCTTTCAAGCGACTCTTCCTTCGTTGATGTATATTTAACTGATATCTAGTTATTGTAAAATATGCAAACTAGCATTAATATGTGTTCATTTTATCTGATTTGAAATACTTAAGCGACTGCGATATTTAAGTATAAAAATTCTGGTTTAGGAATTGAGTAGGGGTGTGTATTGTGGCTTTCCATTTTGTTAGAGACTAGAGGTGATTTACAGTTGTCATATTGAGAAATCCACAGTTACACTTCCCAGATTAGAAGTTCTGTTTTATACGCGTAATTAATGAGGCACTTCGATATTTAAAACACTGCCTAAGTACCGATCTTTAGAAATTGATCTCAAAACCAGAAGAGAGAAAGCTCATTGGAAAATTATAGATTCAAGACATCACTGGAATAATATCGATTTCTAAACCCTTTCAGGAGTTTAACATTTGATTATGTATATACCTGTATATGCAGGAGACTAGCTGCATAAAATGAACATATAAATCTGCCTATGCACTGATTCTAAATACTGCAAAAGTACAAACATATACGCAAATGTGCCCTGTTGATGTTGTTTAAAATCCATTGAAGGAGACGTAGATCTAGCTTAGATCAACACACACACATACATAATTCCAAACATACATATATATACATACAAATCTTACATACTTGACGGCAGCAAACTCGTGTTTGAGTATTGCCATCGCCTGATCCACAGTTTTACACATGCGAAGGCTACGATAGGTCTTACAATTTTGTGATAGGTCTTACGATTTTTTTAAGAGACGCCTGTGCATGATGATTTTTTTTTTTTCATAGTGGGGAAAATATTTGCAGAAATTCAACCCCAATCTCTGTACATGGACAACAAAAACGCGAAAAGAACTACTCTTCATCATCGAATATCGTCAGTGGTCCAACGGCGCGCCTGGATACCAACCAAGGTATTTCCACGTTCCCGCGTGTACATACGTGCAGACATACACATGTACACATATTGCTGGATGTGTGCTAACTACTCATGAGCTCCCTCACCCTTCGACAGGTCTTATCTTCCGTCCTGGAAGGTTGCTCCTTTTGTCGCAGACAACTCGACCATGCAACAGGTTGTACCGAGTTACATGTTAGCAGTAGCACCCAAGAGCGACCTTTCCACACATAGATACAAACATACATGTATACATATACGCATACATATATATACATACATACATACGAGAGGAGCTGACAGAAACGTTAGCGCGCCGGGAGATATGCTTAGCAGTATTTCGTCTGCCGTTACGTTCTGAGTTCAAATTCAGCCGAGGTTGACTTCGCCTTTTATCATTTAAGGGTGAATAAATATAGGACCTGTTACGCACTGGGTCAATGTAATCGACTTAATCCCTTTCACTATCCTTGTTTGTCCACTTACCCTAGCCACAAGGTCTGAAATTTGGGGGGAGGGGGCCAGTCGATTAGATCAACTTCAGTACGCAAGTGGTGCTTTAATTTATCGACACAGAAAGGATAAATGGCAAAATCGACATCGGCGGAATTTGAAACATACAAATACATAGTCTATGGAAATGCGATCGGTCTATATTTAAGTTATCACTTATCACTTTCAACTATAACAATTTAGGTTGTATACATTTTATTTTTCTGTACAACTCATAACTGTCATTTATGACAGTTCTGGAACTTTTATGAATATTTGCAATGTATATTCAATAAAATAACTACACTTTTTGATAAAAGATTTTAATTTTGATATTTTTTAATCATATCAATATCATAAATAATTTTCATTGTCAACTTTCATTGCCTAGAGAGATTGTATTTTAACACCTTTCACACGTTATTTACGTAAGAAACTTTAAAATTACTGAACTTTCACATACATGATCTAGATAAGTAAAATCAAAATTAAACTGTGTTAAATTCATCAAATCATTTGCAAGACTTAGTGAAAACATTTGATTAATCGCCTTATAGAAATCTCATTCTTTTAAAACTGTAAATCATTACAATTAATGGCAGATATTTAATGCTATTTTAATCTATATATTGTAGACTACCGGTATTAAAGCATTCTAATATTAAGTTTCATAATTATTGTCTTCAACCTCAGTCAATTTCGTCTCGCAAAATTCTTAGTTGGAGACAAAAAAGCAGTATGATGCTATTGATTTCTTCCATTATAGCCACTACGTATAATGTCCACCAAACACACACAGAAAAAGAAAAAAATAAATAATTAGATCAGTGTATTAAACTTTACGTGCCTTACTTCATAGAGGTCTAGTCAAACTAAATCATTGAAGTTAATTTAATTTAACGTTGGCAGTCTTTCTATTGTATTGGCATCATTAATCTCTTCGATGAAATGAAGAACACATCATATCATTATTTTATCTCATACATATTATTACCACCATCACACATAAAAACATATCATTATGTAGCATCATATGCTCTTATTGGTGACGGGTAAGCTGGTGATGGGTAAAATCCTTTTGCTCTCCGTCTCATGAAGTGCGAGTGTCAAAGGTCAGATATTTCTCGTCTGCAGTGGATATGAACTTATCCAATTATATTCACTTTCTAGGCATACCGCCATCAATTTCTTCAGAATAACTTTTGTTCTTTCGTATTAATATTTAAGAGTTATTGTTAGTAAGGAATAATATTAGAAACTGATTACATGGAAGTATCATTTTCTGGTTAAACAATTTCTTCTCAATGAGTTTGTCAGTAACTGCTTGAATGTCATGAACTTCACAGTGGAAAACTACTCCGTAGCCTTATCAACCTTTTGTACTATATTTCTTTGTTTCTAACGGAGCAATAAGGCTAGAACAGCAGCCTTTAGCACGCTGATATATAATATTATACTATGAAATATATATCATAGGTGGGTTAAAGTGCAGCACATATATTCTTTTTCTCCTTTTGGTATGTTATTGTAAGCAAAAGTTTGATGTTTTGAAATGGGGAATTTCAACTACCCAAAAATCAGAAATGCTCCATGCTCACCCGTATTCATTAAGTGACACCTCTTTCTTTATGCACCCATCCATCCATCCACTCATCTATCCATCCATAGATTCTGCCTACTATTACTGGAACGGTCTAAGGAATAGTTTCGTGAATCAACTCTACCATACGATCCTAAATGCAACATCCGTCAATAGAATTTCCGGCCGAACTACCAAACGTTGCTAAATGAGTCTATGGATATTATCTAAATATCTCGTTTTTGGCCTACGCGTAGATCTCCTGCCGGTTAGTACGGCTTGAAGAAACCGTCATGCGGGCCTTTTCTGTGCCAATCTAATCACATGATCTTAATACTGGAGCTGTGGCCCCCTCCTCCTAATGCAGCGATGTACAAGCTCAAACTAAAGACACAAACCGATTTTATAAGTAAGCTTTCTGTCGAGTAATATTACACCAAAGGGAATTCGAAGGAATCACATTTCGTCGCCTGTATTCAGGATCGTACACTTTCCGTCATGACCCACAATTCATGGCCATTGGGTTAGGTACATTTCTCAATGTCGTATGCAACTTATTGGCGGTGGTCTTAAATACACGTATAATTACTGGAGTCTACGTAGAAAATCAATATATGCGATTGGGTGCTGCAAAATCCTTGGCAGTGGGTAGAAGAAAATGCATGAGGATCTGTTAGCTATTATTTTATACAGTACATTCCGTCCTCACGTTGAGATATTTATTGCAACTGTCCTTCAAATTTTCTAAACTCGGGAAGTTCCAACCATGTTTTGCGATACCCTTAAAACCAGGAACTTTTCGGCAACACCTCGTATCGTTTCGTATGGAATAAAATAATGTTGCAATATATTTGTTGAGAAGACAGTTTGTTTCTGTATCATTTTGAAATACCCGAATTTGAAAGTAAAAAGGATTGGGAAATAAATATATCACAGTTTTCCAGTTAATGTAAATGCAATGACAGGGTGCTTTCAGAATCTCAGTAAAAAAATATACGTATCCGACATACGCTAGCATGAAACATGGTTTCTCTTTGAACCACATTATCATGATTTCAATAAAGCAATCCTCTCCTACCAGTAGCGATTCCAAATCCTTTCTAGACAGATTTATTAGCTGTGGCTCGAATACATGTCAGACAGTTGTGTGGTAAAAACATATTTGCTATCACGAGGGGGCAAGATAATTGTGTCTGTAACGAAATAAATTTCTTCCATGAATTATGTAATAAATTTAGGTATCCTTCGATTCCTCTTGTACTTGTTTTATATTTGTATATTAGCTTCTATACTTTTACGGTTTTATAACCCTTCTCAAGCCTAAAATATGAGATGTATGTGTGGGGTTTAAAACATACATAACAACTCGGTATCTGACGCTAAACACTGGTTGATTTATGTGTCACCACGACAGTCATAAGCATAAATCATACAGATCTCGCTTGGTTGCATTATAAACTCAAAAGCATGTTGTAGTTAAACTACATTGATATAAATTGCGCCATACGCAATATCATATTCTCGGCTTCAATGTAGAAAGTGTCATTGTGTTTTACTTTTATAAAAGTTATATTTGCTTTTGGCTTCTGTATTATGTCATTCACTAATAATTTAAAATCCAAATGTTGTTTTTCCTTCTCCTCACAGCATATATTATGCAAAAATATATATGCGTACGTAACATTCTTGGCGAAATAAATATCTTTTTTAACTCTCAATTCCTGAAAACAGAAGATATTAGCTGAACCTTTGAAGTTACTGTTTGAGAATGTTTCTACAATTTTATTTTATGTGTGTTTTGTATGTGTGAAGGGAAAAGAAATTCACCTCTTCACAAAAATATTTAAAAATATAAAAGAAAAATGATCGGAAAATTTTGAAATAATAATAAAAACGGAAGGAAATTAATATTTACTCTTTGTTTATAATTTTCTAGCCTTCAGAATTCAAGGGAGAAAACGGTCGCTATAAATATGCTAAAATCCTAAAAATCACTTATATAACTTAATACCATAGTGACACACGCATCATACACTTCTTTAGCAAACAGAAAAAGAGTACAATGAAAATCAATATCTAAACAAGACCATGGATTATGAAGAAATATTGCAAGTTACTATGAGCTATTAGAGTAACCTCTAACTAATATATTTCTTAATACCATTAATGTTTAAATTTATATATCTTTATACACTGTATATCTGACATTTCTGCTAAATTTGAAAATCAAAAATGTATTTTTCTAAGTGTGTAATATAGCATATGCTTGCAATCAAGTGTAACTCAGATACAATTTCCAGTTAGTTCTATTTCCATTCATTTTCATGACTTTATCTGGATCTGACATGGTACCAAAACGGTAATATACCTTGCACTATTGAGCTTCGATTAAATAACATTAATATTTTACTAATAGGCACAGGAGATGTAGACTGTCTTTATGGTTTCCTGTATATGGGAATTATTGTCAGTTGATTTCTGGATCGTTTCGGTGTATATTTAAGTAAAATCATTTTCATAACACTGTAACAACGCCTGTTCGTTGCCATATGAACTCCTCTGCGCACACTAATTCCTTTCTCTCAGTCTCTTCTGTTATTTGAATTCAAGGAAAATCCTGCTTCTCACTTCCAAAAGGAGCGAAGAATTGTTTTTCAACTAGGTGTTCTCGACCATTACGATGTAAATGTTCCGTTGACAGTAACATAACAACACTTAAAAAGAAACTGCATTCTATCGTCCAACATTTAATCCATCATGCACGTCACGATTTCATTCACATATATTCGAGACTACCTAAACATACACCAGGATATGCCTCAGTACATCCATACATACATCTATACTAAATATACAGAAATCTACACACGTAATTACATACTTGTGCGCTTACACATAAAGATACAGGTATACACATCCCCTAAAGTAAAAAACAAAATTACCCGCAGCATACCACTGGTCTATAAATTTCTTCCCAACTATAGAACACTTCAGTAATGCATCGTGGTTAGATTCACCCCTTTTAAAACAAAAATATTCTGCATCACTTCATCAAACACAGCTATCTTTAGCTACTGAGTATCTAAGGATTCCTGTTCCCTCCCATAGAGACAAACGTATTTACTATCGCATATTTTTCTATTTCTTGCCTCATTATTCGTAGTATTGAGGATTCATTGTTGTTCGCTTAAGTGTTATATTTGTACACGTCTACGTCCAAGTCGTTTTGTCTCTTTCACTCCTTTGATAATATTTTGCTTCTTTGTTACCTATATGATTGTAAAGCACGGATCTTAGCAAACAATGACACTGGAGAACAGAAATCAAGGGTTATATTGAAAGTGTCACAAAACATCAGGTCTTCATTATATCTCTGTATATATATATGTGTCTGTGTGTGTGTGTGTGTGTGTGTGTGTACATGTGCATGTGAGTGCGTATGTGTAGCAGTAATATCACGTGACCGATCAGGCTATCAGATGTTGGTACACATCGCTGGACACAATTCACTTCGCATTGTTTTAGCCTTCAAACGACGCCACCCAGCTGGCTAAGGGAGCAAGCCAACATAAGAAAGAGTGAGAGAAAGTTGTGATGAAAGAGTACTGCAGGGATCGACACCACCCCCTGCCGGGGCATCGTGAAGCTTTAGGTGTTTTCGCTCAATAAACACTCTCAACGACCTGTGAATCGAAACTGCGATCCTACGACCGCGAGTCCACTGCCCTAACCACTGGGCCATTGCGCCTCCACAGCAGTAATATATTGAATCGTAAATGTTTCACTTAATTGTCTACTACATTATCGAGTAATGGTGAGCGCTACTCCATAATTTTCAGTTTTTGTAGAAACAAGTCCAGTAAATAAGAGAGCAATATATTGGTCTCCATCCTGCTATACCTTTATTATGCATTACATCTGTTCTTCAGGACTTCACAAACCGACTTGCAAACTAAATTGTAATGTTACTACAAGAAAACTGCCGAGCCGCGCAACGAAAGAAATTTATTGTTTGTATCGTATTTTGCGATTTGTGAAGTTTTAATCAGAAACACTTTAGAAGAATATAACTTCATGCAAATATGTTTTACGCTTTTTGCAATATAGTAAGCTAGTTACTACAGCAGGAATGGGCAAACATCATGGAAGAATCTCTGTATTAAATATATCTGAGAAAATTAACAAGCGTAGTTTTGTGGTAACAACATTCTACCAAAATCTTTTATGTGGTAATCCGTTACATATGAATATGTCCACGTATTTTATGCTACTGTGGAAGTTTCCGATGCAGATAACAATTAAAATAAGGAAAATTATGTTTATAATACTGATTCAAGTAATCAGTCACAGATTAAAAAAAATTATTGGCACCAGAAACTTATGCCTTCTATTCATAAATTATGCCTTTCGTTTAATCCGAACACATTTTAATTCTTATATGACAATCGGCATTTAAGACCAAACACCAACAACCCTTTATTTAATTCAAGTTATTGGAGAAATAACACATTTCATATTAAAATGTTATGTTGAGTTGTAAATGGGCTTTCCGAGAACATTACAATTTTCTAAATTCATGTTGACACGATAATTACAATAGCCCACTCAAATGTACTTGTAGTTCTTTTTTTTTTCAGAATAAAATTACAATCGAAATTCTAAAACATATTGGAAGTCGCATTCAAATGCAATAGTCTGAAATATTTGATGAAAATGTTATTTACGAAAAAACTGTGAGAAAAATTTCAACGGCGTATTGGCAAACAAACACGAACACGAAAACGTATACAAGTGTTCATAAACATCCAATGAAACAACGAAAATATTTGCAATGTTGACGGATAGATGAATAGTGCTAAAAATATTAACAGCACCTGCACCGTGACATTAATGACAAAGGCCATGTCTTGTATAGATTAATTTTGATTTTGATTTTTCTGTGAAAGGTTTGAATTATGGTTGAAAAGAAGATTCTAGAAGTAATCAAGCTGTCAGTCCGTAACTAAGATTAGTAAAGGTGGTGAGTGACTGCAGAGGTAAGGATGAAATCTGAAAGTAAAATGGAAAATAAGACATTTAAAAAAATAGGAATACGGAAATAAAATGAGATAAAGAAATTTTTTAAAATTTATAAAAAATCGTGCGTAGAAAGTTTTGACAGTAGGACGTGACGTCATATTACACTATTAAATCCTTAATATTACAGCTGAATGGTTTCTGAAATGAAGGCATGTAAGAATGAAATAATGATCGAAAGCACGAAAATAATAAAACAAGATGCAAATACATAAACAGAAATATGACAGAAAACTAAGAAGATCGAAAGAAAAACAAGATTTGCTGGCAGTGGCTTTTGATTTTTAATTCTTTTTCTTAGTGTTGCTGAAATCTATAAATGCTAAAAGCTGTAAGAAAATACTTTATAGTTGACACATATAAAAACATTAAAGTGATTTGATAAATAAAAGACAAGATTGATATCTTTGAATCGATATTCGTTGATTACTTAAATTGAATTTAGATTATTTCAAGAGTATTTTTTAAATCAAATTTAAAAGACAAATGTATATATGAAAAAAAAATCTCATTAACTAACAATATATATGAAAACGAAAAAAGTTGCGATTTTGAAATCCAAAAGAAATTATTTTTGAATGAGATATCTCAACGGGTAAATTCAATTTACTGGATGATTTGCAACAACTACAGCAGCAAAAAACAAAGTTAGTCAATTTCCAATTTGCACTTTATTGAAGAAAATATTTAATTCAAACCGCACGTAGTTAAATATGCCAAGAATTAATGTTTAACTACTAAGCAGGATTTGAGGACAAAATATAGCTGATAATATTGCTAAAGAGATATGGGAATGAGTTTGCATTAATCACTCAACGAAGAATCTTATTGAATGTCACACTTTGATTAATATTTCTACATTACAAATTCTTAGAAAACAAAATTGCCTTTAAATCACTTTGAAATTGTGAAAAGAAATAACATTTGCGTCCTACATACAAAGACCTTCCAAAATTGAATATTATAATCTTAATAATTGAATATTATTTTAAAAATTAAAAAAGTACACACTAGTAAAATACAGGAATTACAAGATTCTCTCCTGTCTGTAGAGCTTAGCGTAATCTTTGAGTAAGGGTTATTATCATGTACATACAGGAATAGATATGGAGATATATACATACATACTAGATATACTAAATATGTATGTGTGTGCCCGCGAACATATGCATAAGACATATATAAACATATACATATTAAATGTGAGTGTATGTTATATTGTTTGCGTTTTTCACTCAACTCCAATTAAGATAACTTGTTTCCAATTTAATGACATTTTGAGAATAGTGTCATACGGTTCCGTTCGTCTCATTCCTTATTTCTTTCCAAAACGTTGTCGTTGTTTAAAACCAAAGAAAGAAGTTTTGATAAAATGCTATGCATAAAAGTTTTGTATTTTGCATTTAAGGAAACATATAATTCTAAACAATTTTCTGTATTTTGTGACATGTATCTAAAGATGGACGTTCATAAAATCATACATTTCATTTTTACTGAAAAGCAATATATTCAATTAGACAAATGGCCACCTTAATAAACTGATTCAATTATCAGAAAGTATATAAAACATACGTGTCACGATGGCTACATTTTATCATACATCGTATATTTAAAGCTTTGCTTGTGGTTTTTGCAAATATCTGGTCAGTAAAAGAATAGAAATTACAGTGTTGTTCTTAAAAATAATGTTAGTTGGCTTCCATGCCGGCTGAAAGAACACTTACTTCTATGAATAAACAATAACTGTAGTCATTCTTATGGGCATATATTTGTAAATATATGTAGTTGGCAATTGATTCCTTGGGTTATACTCCTGAATTAGTTTCTTCACAGAGAGAAATCTATCTATCTCAAATATTAGTCCTTTCCAATATGTAACGTTGAATTTCGCTGAATTTCGTGGATATATTTGACTGGGAATATCTGATTGTATGCGTCATTTTAACTTCCTTTCTGATTATTTATTGTTATAGTTTCGGTAAACGTATTTGTTATAAGTCTTATTGTATGAAAAGGACGTATTTATACAGTTACTGATATATCATTAGTAATACGAAACAACTTACAAGCATACCACACCCTACGTCGTTAATTGGTTTCAGGAGACACGACTGAAGCCGAAAAACGACGTAAGTCGATTTAAATTGTCTCTAAGCTAGGCTAGGCCAAATTTACTTGTCTCTAGACTAAACTAGTAATAACCATTCCCACTTCTGTACTTTATTTATGAATGCATTTTCAATAATACATGGTTAATAATTGCACCTTCAACGCTGCAATTGTTTTCGTTCCAGCACACGATCTCAGATCAAGTCACTCGCTATGCAAGTACATCTCCGTAATGGTTAATAATAACCTATTTTAAGCGTACAAACAGATAATTTTTATTTTTTAATACAGTGCAATAACGATTTTGACCCTTTTCTCATTGATGACAGTGTTCTTCATCTCTGGGTCTTCAGGTTTAATATGTGCTAAAATATTGTCCATATTATGTACAGTCGTTGATACAGTTGTCTGGCTCATCCGAAAAGGTCGTGCAATTGCTACCTCTTTATGATCATTTCCATGGTATTTTATCATAGTCAGCATATATTCCATCGTTATAGCATGACGCTTAGTACTTTCACTATGAATTTTGCTCGACTAAAGGCGGTGCCCCAGACTAAAAGAATACTGTTTTATTGTTATTCTTTATTAGTTTTCCTCTTTCCAGGGAATCTTTCACACATTTTTCTAAACCTAATTTCTAATTTATTTCGTTGCCAAACTCATACACTGTTAGTAGTAATGATTCCAGTTTCATATTATTTGCAGCATACAGTTTGATGGTTATTTTTTTTACTATAATAGTTATATCCAGAAACGAGACAAAAGACAAGTGGTGATAGATAGTCAGCCTGGAAGATACCACATGAAATTGCTACATCTCCAGCATTCAAAGAGTTACTATTCAAAGTCTGTGTACTTTTCCATTATCTCATACTCACAAAGAAGACATTTCGCAGAGAAATTGTTATTTTATAACTTTTCAAACATTTCTCAATCCAATTATGTAGTAGACTATCAAAATCTTTTTTATAGGCTATCAGGCTTTTGAAATTTTGTTTTCATGACAATCTGCCAAAATAATCTTATTGATGAGTATTTGATCTTTATAACCATAGGACCCACGTTTACATCCTTTCATGCGACCTTCTATTAAAAAGTTATAAGTATATTCAGTCAAGGCAGATATTAGTGTTTTATACATGGTTGTTAAGCCGGTTATGGGTCTATAATATTTTCGTTAATTTGTTTCACTATTATTATTATTATTATTATTATTATATTATTATTATTATTATTATTATTATTATTATCTTTATTATTATTATTATTATTATTATTATTATCTTTAATATTATTATTATTATTATTATCTTTATTATTATTATTATTATTATTATTATTATTATTATTATTATTATTTGGTTCAGGTTCGATCTTATGCTTGATAGGATTTATGTGGGTAGGAGGTTACTAATTGCAATCTCAGGTACCTCAGGTTTTCATCAGTCTTTCAAGTGCTTAGAAGCCTCTTGATAATCATTGCTGTCCCGAAGAGACAAACGTTCTGTAGAAGCTCTACCGAATATTCTATTACAATATCCTAAAGTCATGTGTCTATATCTTGTATTACTCTTTCCCAACGCACCAATTATTATAGGAATGACCTTTACTGTCCACAGGCTCGTAATTCTTTCTATTTAAAGTTTGTATTTTGTTTTTCTTTTCGATCCTCAAAACATACGAGCATAATGGGTCGATAAGTAAGCAACTTCGCTTTTCCATATCTGGTCTATTATTTTCTCACTTCTTCCCACAAAATCTTACGTTTCTCTGACTCTAATACTCCTTCGACTCGATTATTGTACCATGTGTTTCCAGCTTCAAATCCCCCGCCCCATTTCTGGCACAGCTTCTAGTGCAAAACTGTTTACATTCTAGTAGTGCCTCCATTTCTTATATTCTTCTTGTGTCAACTTAGACACGGCAATAGGATTGGTGGATGATTTGCTTTAGAAATTTATAGAGGATTAATGGCGGGGAAATGCGACAATGTTCTTGGGGAGACTCTGCAGGCCGACGGAAACAAACTGGCTAGTCTCTTCCGGTGAACTTTTCGGTCGACAGCTATCATAGATAATTTCCCGATGTCCTTGGTCTGGCAGTGTTACCGAGAAGAGCTACCGGTTCGATATAAACTCAATAGGCACGAATTTGCTTTCACACAGGCTTGACTGAGGCGCACACAGACTGCCGAAATCGTTCTGCACACACTTGTTCAATTTCCGGCATTGCTGATTATGTCAAACAGCTACTGTCACGTGTGTGACGGATACGTCCGTCGGCCGAATCTGTAGTGATGGTCGCCCTGCCCCACTCCTTCAGTCGGGTAGGCAAGTCAGTTTTCCTTTGTCTGGTGTCTGTGGTGAAAGAGGTTGTTTGGTTGACAAGGCTCAAAGGTATCCGAACTGAAACATTCCTCTTTGTTCAGGCTCTCATTGACTTCAAGTTTCACTCGAGCAGGAAATCCCCAGTGGAGAGGGAAGTACTGTCTTCGATTGACGTTATTGAAAGGTGGGCGAAAAAGTGCAAAAATCGCAAAATTGGATGGGACCTCTCTCAATGTACATCTATCTTAAGCTTTCGCTGGCTTAGTACCTAAATAAGAAACCATTAAAAAGCCTGCAAGTTTGCAAAATTGCTAACACATCGGACAAAATAGTTACCAGCATTTCTTCCGCCTCTGCTTCGTGCGACTGAATCTGAAGTTAACTATGCATTTCATTTACTCGGGGGCTATGAAATAAAATAGCTGTCAAATTCATTGATCGTTACATTCGATTAACCACTTCCCCTAAAGGTCCTGGTCGTCGCGTATCAAACTTTAGAAGAGTTATTTTTATTCTCGGTAGTAGTGGCAGTAATATTTTTAGTTATAAGACCAACCTTAATGTTACTAGATCTTTGTTTTGTTGTTATTGTCTGATATATCCTCATACAGTTGATATTTATTTTATCTTTGAGTTTAGGAAAACATATATTCTGATTGATAGATGTATGGTGTATATAATCATAACAAAATGAATATAAGGATACAGAAACACTAAGCCCGAACCACCAAAAGAAAAAATTGATATGAGTATATTCATAAAAACTTATGCCAAACATGTATGTGTAAAAGAAGTATTTACTTCGAAAGGAATGCAACGTAGTATCGATATAGAAAATGTTCTATCACGTATATCTAAAATACTTTTGCAAAAGAAAAACTGAGCATTGCAAAAGGAAAATGAATTTTAAAAAAATAGTCTATTGTTTTAGCAATATGGAAAAACATTTTTTACTCGAATTTCGAAATAATTTTTCTATACAAAATATTATGGAAAGTGTATCGAAGTAGATTTGAATAAAAAATGTTCAAATAACTCTTTTTAATTAACATATTTCAAAATGCATGGAAGAAAAATCATTGGTAGTGTGTTGTGTAAATCCTGAAATAGAAAATAAATTTACACATGTAAACGTAGTCAAATTGACACATACTCACGTCCTAATATATATATATATATGAACGTGTATGTAAACAAAGTTTTCTTTTTTTTTAGAAGCGTTGAAATGTATTGAAATATACAGATATGGAAATATTTTACAACCAAACGCATAATAATAATGGTGAATAGCATCGAATATCCTTATATTGCAGAAAAATATATTATCAGCTAGTCATAAAGCTCGAACTACCATCTCTGGGAGTAATGGTCATAGTGCGTTGTCTTTAAGCTAAAGTGCCTACAAACAAATACTTCTACAATATTTGAACTAATAAATAAAGCTTTTATAGGAGCAGAAAAATTTCTGACAAATCACTATGACTCGTAATCACAGGTATGTGAGTTCGAGTCTCATGAATGGCTGCTAACATATGTTACTGCAATATAAGTATGTTCGATCCTATTCATAATATTCAATATTATTATTATGCTTTTGACTGAAAAAAATATTATATATATACATATATATATATATATATATATATATATATATATATATATATATATATATATATATATATATGCGTGTGTGTATATGTATGTATATAGATGTAAATATATATGCATATACTTACACACATATACCTGGTCTTACTCCTTCACTTTCTGTCTGGCTCTCTTTTCTCTCGGTCTCTGTTACTGTTTCTGTCTCTTTCCCTGAACATATATATGTATATATATATATATATATATATATATATATATATATATATATATATATATATATATATATGTATATCCATATGTGTGTATGTGTGTGCGAGCACACACACACACGTGCATGACTATTTTCATATGTGGCGATTCAAAGAGACAGAATCAGACAATGGTCATATATACCGTTTTGAATGAATCGACACACACCTAGATAAGAAAAAAAAACATAAATAAAATTCGGGAAGAGCAAGAGAGAAATGGAACACATACTAGAATGGCACAATACATGCAAGGAGGAAAGTACATACAGCTTCGGTATTCTTCAGGAATGAATTTTACACGCTATGATCAAAATAATTTAGCTTTCTGTCCTCTATTCATATGCCACTTTCGGTTTGAGTTGAGTAATACGCAACACATGCAATACTAAATTAATGGCAATATTTTGGCACGAGACGGTTCGATATTACAACATGCAATAACACCATATACGTATAACTGCATATAAGTATAAGAATGATATTAATTCAATGTAAGAGATGTTATAGAAATCTAAGCCCTGTATATACATGTATATATAGACGTGAAGGCGCATGGCTCAGTGGTTAGAGCGTCGAGATTACGATCGTGAGGTTGTGAGCTCGAATCCCGGACCGGGCTGCGTGTTGTTTTCTTGAGCAAGGCACTTTATTTCACGTTGCTCCAGTTCACTCAGCTGTAGAAATGAGTTGCGACGTCAATGGTGCCAAGCTGTATCGAACTTTGTCTTTCCCTTGGATAACACTGGTGGCGTGGAGAGGGGAGGCTGGTATGCATGGGCGACTGCTGGTCTTCCATAAAACAACCTTGCCCGGACTTGTGTCTAGGAGGGTAACTTTCTAGGTGCAATCCCATGGTCATTCATGACCGAAGAGGGTCTTTATATAGACGTGTATATATGTACATATAACCGTGTATATATGTATATCTAGATATTCAGCTGCCTGCTGACTTACCTACGAAATTTCCAACCTACCTATCTTCCTCCCTTTTCCTACCTACCTACTCTCGTTCTTGTCCTTCTATCTATGTATTTATGCATGTATTACGTATGTATGCATATATGTATGTATCTATCTATCTATTTGTCTCTCTCTGTTTGTCTGACCCGCTCTCTCTCTCTTTCTCTCTCTCTCTCTCTCTCTCTATATATATATATATATATATATATATATATACATCTGTAAAATAATATGTGACAGTTATTCGGTAGCCAAGATAAAACTCTGAGTTTCGGATGCCGGGGTGGAAATCCACACCACCATCTGTTCAGTTATCTGGCCAACTCAGAGTTTTATCTTGGCTACCGAATAATTGTCACATATTATTTTACAGATAAATTTCCTCTTTTTACATAATACTGAGGTCCCTTTCTTTCTTTTGTCTAAGGTCTTATTAATCCTAGTACTTATTCTAATGGCCTCTTTTGCAGAACCGCTACTTTACGGGGACGTAGACACACAAAACTCTTCCCAGACACAACAGAAAAAGAGGAGAGCAACAAAATACTAGACAATTTCTTAAACGAAGTCCATCACAATGAAACCCAATATGTGCTTTTCAACAATTATAACACATATATAAAAGAAGCTGATAAGCGAAATGCTGTAGTTCTTATAAATATAGAACAACATAATTATATTTTGATAAGAGAAGACCTGTAGTCATTATGAATATGGAACAATACAAAATGCCGCATTCGCTCTCTCTAGCTCTCCTCTTATAATTACACACACACACCACACACACACACATGTATATATATATATATTTACACACACACACACACCACACACACACACATATATATATATATATATGAATAAATGAAAGAATGGAGTCGAACGACGATTTTAACAAAATTCCTTTACTCTCGACATATGTTTCGAAGACTGCATATTCTTAATTCCGAAGGAATTTTGTTAAAATCGTCGTTCGACTCCATTCTTTCATTTATTCATAGTTAAAAAAAAACACACAAATTTCCACACGAGAATACGGGATTTCTGCCCTTGGCATGTAGCTTCAACCGTGTTTTCTGACTTGAATTTGCTACCCGGGTATCGGTTAACCGAATTATCCATACTAGGATAATTCATTCACCTACTTATATATATATATATATATATATATATTTATCAATGTGTGTGCATAAATGTGTGAATCATCATCCATTAGGAAATTGTGAACAACTAACAAAGTGAACAAAGAACGGTGCTTAAAATTAACATTCTCATAGTGCATCACGGAAAGGGCTTAACTAAGGCAGAAATCTATTATCTAGATTATCTACCAAACATTACATTCAAGACCAGTTTTTCCTGCGGACTTCCCAAAATGCACAAAAATAAAGTAATGAAAGCTGTCCTGCAAAGAATCATACTCAGTCTACATAAACATGCCAGTTTTGAAGTTCCTCAAAGTAAGAACAATTGAGGCAGCCCCAGCTTGTGATACTCACAGACAACAAATCCATTCACACAATGTTAAAGTCGTTTTACAAATTAAAGCCGTCTCCCGAAAAAACTTAACTGGAATAGCATAATCGCTTCATTTGATGTAGTAACTCTAAATAGTACTACCCCACACAAGTACGGTGTAGAGGAGATGGACTTTTGGCTAAGAAAATTTCCTCAAAAAATTTCAAACCAAATTTATCAGGACGAAGGCCTGGCTGTGAAGTAAGAATTATTTACCCCAGCCACAAGGCGTCTGGTTCAATTCCGCACTTTGGCAAATATTTTTCGCTATAACCTCGGGCCATCAGAAGCTTTCAAGATAGATTTGGTTGACGGAGCTGAAAGGAGCTCATCATATTCCATTGGACACATGAGCATAAATAATTCTCCCAAATTTGTTCTCTTCTAACTCTATCAGTATGCAGTCTATGCCTCAAGCCAAACAAGAATTAAATTCCTATCCTTGAAGGAAACGAAATCGTCCATGAATATCCCCACCTCCACTCTTGGATAAATCACGAATCGGAACAAGTGATAATCCGAGTGGGATATTTTCCCGCAAGGATAACGTGCATAAGCAGTGGTGATGCATGACTATCAGAAACTGTGGCCAAACATGGGCGTTTCGGACACAGGATAATTCCATGCGCTGCTAGGATTATGAGGTAATAATTCAGCACAAGTTCGTTCCAGTCGGTGAAACCATCTATGCGAATGTGTACCCCCAAAGAACTTGAGCAGATGTACAAAAGATACAAAAGATAGGCTCGTCTACAGCATGACAGCACAAGAACTCGAACAGACGGAACGACCCTGAATAAACTCCAAGAACTTTAGAGAATGGAACTGATGTTACCAGCAACATGTAGTTCGGATCTAGCTACCCCGTATTATTACTTATTTCGGTCTACACTCGCGACGATGTATCAACCGAAAGGAGTTGGCAGCTTCAGTGAATGAAATGTTCACCATGGAAGGCAAGTCCTGGCATGAGCGTGGGATTCAGACGATGCCATACGGTGCCTCAACTAAAAATGGTTCGCTGCTTTTGTTGTAACTCAACGAATAAAGCAAATAATTTACCAAAATATTGCAAGGCTTTTGATACACCACCATATATATATATATATATATATATATATATATATATATATGTGTGTGTGTGTGTGTGTGTGTGTGTGTGTGTGTGTGTGTGTGTGTGTGTGTATGTGTGTGTGTGTGTGTGTGTGTGTGTGTATGTGTGGATATATATAATAATGAAGAAATAAATAGTATAGTTATCCACTTTATACAGTCCAACAAATTAGAGCTCCAATGGAGCTTCAGGAGTATATAAAAATTAGAAGAATAGGAATAATTTCAAAGGTCTCTGAAAATATTCAAATTATCGAAATTCTCCACAGTATACAATATAAAATATACATATAATTAAGATTTTAATTACATCATCAGCATGAAGTATATGATTAAACTAAATATTTTTTTTAATTCTCAAACCTCTCATATCGCTTAAAATCTTAACTCATTGAATCCCTTAACTCTGATGAGTGAAGTATAGATAATTGCTATGGTTGGATTTACCTCGACCATATCAACCTATCTTCTCGAAACGGCCATAATGATTCCTCACGAATCATTTTATACTGATTTTCTTATCTATCCTCCATAGTGTTTCTAATACGGACATTCGGACTTAGCAAGTACATCTATGTACTTATATTTATGTGTTTATATATTTATGAATTTAAATTTGTTTGTAACTTTTTATATATTTATGACTTTTTATATATTTATAAATTTTCGTAAGTGTTTATAAATTCCCATAACTTTTATCAGAACTCATATATATGAACGCATGTATATATATTGTTTAATGTGGACGATTTTGATAGTTTGAAATTGATTGAATTATATATATATATATATATATATATACATATATATATATATATATATATATACATATATATAGGCGCAAGAGTGGCTGTGTGGTAAGTAGCTTGCTTACCAACCACATGGTTCCGGGTTCAGTCCCACTTCGTGGTACCTTGGGCAAGTTTCTTCTTCTATAATCTCGGGTTGACCAAAGCCTTGTGAGTGGATTTGATAGACGGAAACTGATAGAAGCCTGTCGTATATATGTATATATGCGTGTGTGTTTGTCCCCCTAGCATTGTTTGACAACCGATGCTAGTGTGTTTATGTCCCCGTCACGGTTCGGCAAAAGTGACCGATAGAATAGTACTGGGCTTACAAAGAATAAGTCTTGTGGTCGAGTTGCTCGACTAAAGTCGGTGCTCCAGCATGGCTGCAGTCAAATGACTGAAACGAGTTAAAGAAATAAAAGATAAAAGAATATATATATATATATATACACACACACGCGCACACACATATACATATATGTGCACACACATATGCACACACCGACACACACACACACACACACACACACACACACATATATATATATATATATATATATATATATATATATATATATATATATATATATAATAGATCTGTAATTTATAGCGAATATTTTTAATCACCTAAATTTGGGAGTTCTGCTAGAATATAAGCTAGTGCTATATTTATCATCAGAGATTCTCGCACATGCCTAGAAGCACTCGTTTTTATATGGCTAACAGGAAATAATCGTCTGTAATCGACGCTGGGTCTGAAAATCACGTGATTTCAATCTTCTTTGGCCTTGCCAATGGCTGCAGCCCGTTGATAGTGATAGCAGCGTCCACCAGTAGTCTCCCGTAATAGAATGTCAGTGTCTGTCGATGCACTGGTGCCCCGAGTATCCAGTGGGCATATTAAATTGAATTGCACGAGATGCAGTGTTAATACCAAGGAATAATATTTATATCTACACAAATAAAACACATACATATACAGTAAATATACAAATATAATAAATATGATATCTTAAAGAATAACAATGAAATATTTCACATTTTTATGATTATCTGCTGATTGATACATCTGATAGTTTAACCATTAAATTAAACTGTGACACTTGTGAAGCTTGAATATGCGAATAAAGGGTGTAGAATATTTTCATTCAAGGTGGTTAACAAACTAAATGTTTAAATGTATATAAACTAAATATCTGGAGACGAAGAAGAACATTGGAGATAGAACCGCGGGTTAAAATTATTGTTACGGGGAAGAGGCAAAAACAGATTATTGAATATCAAAATGAAATAATTTAGACGGCAAATTGTATACAGGTCATCCAAGATTAGATTCGACATAAATACATATGGCAACCTCAAAGTATATTGAAAATGGACTGATGTAAAGAATAATTAAATTCTAAAGAAGGAAGTGACATAGATTTATGTGACGAACCATCTTCACTTACCGTAAAGGTTATGTGTGTGTTCGTGCTGCAGCTGACAGATTAAATGTATAGTTCTGCTAGTATATATGTTGAGCAGGGAAGGACTAGCTCTACTATTTCTCTCCCTGCTCCTCTCTCGACTTCTCTTTGTGTGTGTGTATATATATCAGTTGAATATGGTACTTAAGTTAAAGGCATCAGAATTTCGTATGGTATTATCCATATAATTCAAAATGGGGTGATTATAATCAAAATAAGCAACAAGGAAATCCTTGTTGCTTATTTTGATTATATAAATATATATATGTGTGTATGTGTGTGTGTGTGTGCGTGTGGAGGCGCAATGGCCCAGTAGTTAGAGCAGCGGACTCGTGGTTGTAGGATCGCGGTTTCGTTTCTCAGACCGGGAGTTGTGTGTGTTTATTGAGCGAAAACACCTAAAGCTCCACAAGGCTCCAGCAGGGGGTGGTGGCGATCCCTGCTGTACTCTTTCACCACAACTTTCCCTCACTCTTTCTTCTGTTGGCCTGCTCACTTAGCCAGCGGGGTGGCGTCATTTGAAGGCTAAAACAATGCGAAGCGCATTGTAACCAGCGATGTGTAGCAACATCTGATGGCCTGGTCGGTCACGTTATATATATATATATATATATATATATATTATATATATATATATATATATAAAGTATATGATTTACCTTATTAAACAGAATTCTTCAAATTCATTCATTCCTATTTATGTAAGTGGAGGAGATTAGATGTTAAACTAGATTATAGTTTTTATTAATCATGTTGCTATACAATTCGTTTCATACAGAAAGACAGAGATAATCATAATTGAATATCTGAGTTGTCAGAAAGTACTCGTCGGTAGCTTGGATAAAAACTAAAAAAAAACGTTAGAAGTACATAGGTTTGGTGTTATTAATCATGTTATAACGTGTTTTTATTCTTGGAGTCGTGTATATTTTAAACATGACTAAGAAATATAATGATAAATCTCAGAGCGAGTTATAAACAGTAGCGGTAACACATCGTGACGCATATTTGCCATTTGAGTATGGCTAACCCCTAAGGGTGGATGCTACTGTAGTTTGTAGCTCCAGGAAGATATCTCCTCAAGCTGGCTATAGACACACTATAAGTATTTGTGAAGGGAAGTCATCCTTCCTGTCTTCAACTTATGATACACACTGACTTTAGTTTCAAGGTGTTTACCTATCATCAGCGTGTGACAATCATAGTTGTGACGAGAATTCAGTTTCCCTCACAAATACATATACTTTTTCCAGTGTCGATTGACACTGATATTGAAAAAATGAAATCGAACAATGATAAATCTCAGAGCGAGTTATAAACAGTAGCGGTAACACATCGTGACGCATATTTGCAATTTGAATATGGCTAACCCCTAAGGGTGGATGCTACTGTAGTTTGTAGCCCCAGGAAGATATCTCCTCCAGCTGGCTATAGACACACTATCTGTGCCCTATCAGTATTCGTGAAGGGAAGTCATCCTTCCCGTCTTCAACTTATGATACACACGGACTCGAGTTTCAACTATGATTGTCACACGCTGATGATAGGTAAACACCTTGAAACTCGAGTCCGTGTGTATCATAAGTTGAAGACGGGAAGGATGACTTCCCTTCACAAATACTGATAGGGCACAGATAGTGTGTCTATAGCCAGCTGGGGGAGATATCTTCCTGGGGCTACAAACTACAGTAGCATCCACCCTTAGGAGTTAGCCATATTCAAATGGCAAATATGCGTCAAACGCTGACATTCTCTCTATGGGTTCCTATATATGTGCTTATCTAAACTTATGTAAAAGAAGTAAAATAACTGGTGAGTCTGTATTATGTTAGGATAGGAAATACATATAAAGAAGTACAGAATTTTCAAATGCAAAAAAAATGTCATTACGACTTAATAAATAATTAGAAAAAATGCTTGATAGTAATCACTAATAATTCCAGGCTTATAATATTTATAATTAAATTATTTATTGTAAATAATAGATATTCTATTCATAGAAAAAATGCGTATAATATTTCGCAATTTATTATCTAGTCAGAGTATAGAAAAGTTATAAGAAGGTTTTGGAGTAGATACTAAATGTTAAAAGTAAAATTGAAGATGAGTGGGAATTTAATTACGTTAGCAGCAGCTAAACGTATATAATTCTAGAGAGCGGTATAAAAAAGTTTTTGTTTTTAGTAAATAGCAAAAAATTATTATTTATATTATTAATATAATTGTAGAGAAATTTATCATAAAAAACTGAAGAGAGGTATATGAGTTTGATGTGGTGTAGGAGAGATAATGATGAATTGAAAAAAAAACCGATCGTACATATGTTTTTTTTTAAATAAGAAATAAATTGGTTGACATCAGATATACATGAATATGTACAATCAAATGTTTGTCTTACATACATAGGTTTATGTGTATACATACCGGTACAGTCCGATGTACATATCCACACGTTTGTTAGTAGATAAAAAAGCGCATACAAATGAATACTTACGTAAATATACATACATAAACTAACATATACAAACAACAATATTTACACATACAGACCGTAATGTACGTACGAATACATGCATACCTACCAATATCCTGCTATATACCTTTTACACATACAATACTCACACATATTTACACTTATGCTGGTAAATTAAGGCTTATATACCGGCCTAAGGGCATATATGCCCATATAAATGTACATACGTACATATAGACATTATAAAAATCCTACAAAAAATATCAAAAAGATTTATTTATGTGATCAGTGTATATTGTAACTGGACATTTAAGTATATATTATATGTATACATAAGAAGTGCACATTTATCGTTTCATGCGACTACATTTAATTGAACAATGCAAACATTACATCAATTTAAAATGTAGAGCAACCTTCAGTTACATAAGAATATAGAATTCAGTTAAATTCGAAGGACTCATTGGTGTAATTTTCTTTTTATCCTTTCATCATTTCGGGGTCGATAAATTAAGTACCAGTTACATACTAGGGTCGATGTAATCAACTTAATCCCTTTGTCTGTACTTGTTTATCTCCCTCTATGTTTAGCCCCCTATGTAGGCAATAAAGAAATAAGAAACGTTAGCACGCCGGGCGAAGTGCTTAGCGGGATTTCTTCTGTCTTTCAGTGCTGAGTTCAAATTTCGCCGATGTCGACTTTGCCTTTCATCCTTTCGATGTACCAGCTGCGTACTGGATCGATCTAATCGACTTTCCCCCTACCCCAATATTTCGGACCTTGTACCTAGAGGAGAAAAGAATATTTTGAAGGACGAGACAAAATAATCTAGAAAGATCTGACGGTAACACATTTCTTACAACTCCCTGTATATTCCTGTTCTGTTTTGAAAACGAGGAAGCTTTCTCTAAATAGTTTACATTGTGAAACCAACTCCAAACGGTAAAGAAATATCTTATCCCTTTTCTTTTATATATTCATATTACCTTACAAATTTTGCTCAAATAATGTCCCAACCGTTTTTATAGAATATCTGCCTGTTAAGTTTGTTGCAACCGCATTTGGAAATCTATTAGAATGTTACTAGATTCCCCATGAATTGATTTCACGTATTGCTTCAATCAATATTTCGTTCATGAAACTTTATATGGAAAGTTCATAAGAGTAACAATTTCGCATTTGGGTCAAATATTTGGGGGATATAGCAAGACATTTATTGGCATACATACAAAATGACGTTGTTAGCCAGTGACTGGAAAGTTTGTGGTCACTGTCATGTTAAATACAAATATTTCTTAAATTGTGTTTGCATACTGTGTGAGTTTGCTAATAAAGCTGAGATCTCGAAAGATCTTGTACTGAATTCTTTCAGGCTAAAAGCGCATGTTTTACATCGCGAATATTTGCGTATAGTAGACAACTGTCAAGCATTAACTAAATTGTAATACTCTAGAAATACTCTAGCTTTCTAATGATGCTCGTCCTACGAATTGCCAGCACAATGCCACCAATCAAACTATATATAGAAAAGAGGATAATTTATGAAGGCTTACGCTACCGTGACATCATTAGTAATAGCAAAGCAAAGCGTAGAATCTAAAGCAGAATAAAATTAAGATATAGACGTCGATTAACAGTCACTTGTGATTTTGGTTAACTACTTAGTTCTATTCAATTATGAAGTGTGTCGCATCTCTTAAGACATAAATTCATATTTAATAAGATCAAGTAAACGATCTTGTTTAAAATAATCAAGAACCTTTAACACATAAAGGAATTCTTCAAATCCAACTTCATTGCTCTACATTTTTTCATGTACGGAAACAAGTGCAGTATTTAGCGGACAGGTAACTGGCACCGGTACATCACATTTGATGGGTATTCGTTTAGATTTAGTGCAAAGTCTTATGTTTGTTTGGCGGGAATTATACTTCAGTTAACAAATATGCGAATGGGCATAACGATTGCTTTTCTGTATGTATCATGAGTATGGCAAAGGTAAGTGCTCTTCTCTATTTCTTCAAACAATCGCATCGTCCATTTAAACCCACAGAGCAGATCCAGTAGGGCGTTCGTGGCTCTTTTGTGTAACATACTTTTCAATGCATACTTACATATTTTAGTTAGATTCTTTGAGATATAGTTTTATAGTAATCACAAAGCATTACAACCATTAAGAGATCAGCATGATTATTAAATTTTTAAAAAGCTTGTTGATTAAGAGGCCATTTTCTAAAATGCATGAATTATTTAAATACAAAATAATTAGTACCATCTAAAACGTATAACTGCAAATGAAAAACGCAAGTTAGATATATGTATTACATGAGACGTTTGGTTCCCCCCGAATCACGTTTGAAGGAAATTCGTCCTGCACCAGTATTGCATTTTATTGATTCCGAGAAGATATAATTTCGATTTTTTTCTAGGTGGGAGAGATCTATTAGATATACTCTATTGAAGGAATAGTTTGATTGATTATAATAACTAATATTGCAGACAACTGGATACATGGATATATCGACGTTAATGGTTAAGTTCATTCCGACACCACAAAAATTGTTAATCTATGTACTTCGTGTCAAAAATTATCCCAGTCGTGTATTGGAAATCTGCCATATTAGGGATTTCAAATTCTACACATAATATTAGACAAGGAACACATCATGTACAAACCTGTCATTTTGTATTTGTGTAATCTCCAAAGCAAATATCCTAATCATTGTGTTAATTAATTTTTCACAGAGGGAGTAAGTACTTTTACGTCAAACTACAAATCTCCACGTACCTGAATGATTTCTCGTCAACGTAATGAAGGTGATGAATGAAGTTCTGAAATTGGAGTTCCGTCAAAATGTAATGTGGAAGAAAGATATAGCAATGAGACATTCTGCATTATATTAGGAATCTCAGCACATGATGGAGCCTCAGTCTATAATTATAAATTTCAGTATACGACATGACAATTTAAATTAGCAGTTATATATAGACTATGGTATTAGTATGACTAAATATTTTAATGGGTATATAACTGACATTAGTGTGGATTTGATATAATTATCGACATGATATCCATAACTGACTAAGTACAATCTCCGTAATTTAAACAACTTAATCTTTCCATCATATGTCTGGGCTAGCCCTTGAATTTCGCGAGTAGAACTTCGGATCATTTACCGTTAACAAAGTATAGTTTCTGCAAAACAATCATAAATTTTCTTTTAAATACAAAGTAAAAGGACTAATCTTTATCAGGTTTTACTGAATTGTCGACAGTATACATAATAAATCATATAATCTAGGAGAAATCAGTGTGTGTAATGGCTGAAATAGAATAAAACCTGAGGTCGGTTTCTGCGACGGAAATCCTTTAAGGTGGAGTTCCAGAATGTCTAAAGTCCAATGACAAAGACAGATAGGAAAATAAAAGAATATATATTCTTTTATTTGTTTCACTCATTCCACTGCGGGTATGCTAGAACACCGCCTTTAGTCGAACGAATCGATCCCAGAACTTATTCTTTGTAAGCCTATTACTTATTCTATCGATCTCTTTTGCCGAACCGCTATGTTACGGGTACGCAGACACGCCAACATCGGTTTTCAAGCGATGGTGGGGGAACAAACACAGACACAAGCATATCCACATATACGTATGTATAAATACACACATTCATATATATACGACAGGATTCTTTCAGTTTCCATCTACCAAATCCTCTCAGAGGACTTCAGTCGGCCCGTGGCTATAGTAGGAGATACTCGCCCAAGCTGTCACGCAATGGGACTGAACCTTGAACCATGCGGTTGGTATATATATATATATATATATATATATATATATATATATTCGTATATTTCAGATTAACATTGTTAACATTTCATTCATTACCTGATCAATGCAGCTAGCACATACAATGCTGGCATCAGTCTCTAATCTGTAGTTGTGTGGCATCTTTACGATAAGCGTAGTGTTAAACGATGTGCAAGTTTCGTATTACATATCAATATACCCAACGAGACTCACACTCAAATATATTTATATATATGTATATATATATGTATATATATATATATATATATATATATATTATATATATATATATATATGTATGTATGTATGTATGTATGTGTGTATTATGTATGTATGTATTTATGTATGTTTGTATGTATTATGTATGTATGTATATATGTATGCAAACAGATATGTATGCACCTACATGCATGTTTATGTATGTTGCATATGAAGGTGCTTGTGTTTTCTCTGCCCACCACCGCTTGATTACAGGTATTAGTTTGTTTACACTCATCATAATTTTGTACTTCACCATAAGGTGTCGATTAAACAATTACCTGACAAAAAATAAAGTTGCAATAAATATCATGGATGTTTTAGCCCTCACAGAAATTATGCAAACTACTCAGAGGTTTTGCAAGCTCTTCTTTTAATCCCATCACGATACAAGAAATCCTATTTCATTTTCGGAAGGTAGCTGAGGTTCATAAGCATTTCGCCCTTTAGACTATGCTTCACCTGATCTGGGCAGCAAGTACTAATTTACTTTTCGCCGCGATTTGTTTACGTATAAGATGCAAGGTGGTACTCAAGCATGGTCGTAGCCCAATGAATGAAACACGTAAATGATCAAAATATAATTAAATAATCAACCCCTTACACCCACCTGTATTTTGCATGTATTCTCATATCTTCTAACATATTAGTCTAAACTTTCGAAATCATAGTCTCTGAACATCTGTCTCCTGTCAATTACCGATAATGAAATTGGTTTCTGAAACTGACAAACGCTGGACAATTTACGTCACATCATATGATGCCGTCAATGAAACGTCGATAATAAATGATTCAGGATAATGCTTCCCTATGTATATTAAGTGACATCTGCTCTTTCTAATGGCTATATCAAGCGTTAGATACATTTAACAAAGTGAATAACATTAACAACACGTTAGAATAACTCAGGAGGAATATATTTTTTGTCATTTAGTTTTGCTCGAAATATAATGGGGCAAGTGTATTCATTAATCGTACAAATTACGTTGTGTTCGATTATCAGTTGACGATTATTTAAACATAAATTGTCTAAATTGTTGTTAGTTATTGCACACTCTATGACTGTGTTGTGCCATAGAATCCGATTGTGATATAAAGAAAACCTTTTGGTTAGGCTGTTGTGTTATTTTATTGGCTGTTAATTGTGTGAAGTATATACAGGTTTCATTTTCTCATAATATTGGAGAGGTAAGGTTGCGAGCCGGCAGAATCGGTAGCCCGTCAGACAAAATGCTTTGCTGTATTTCATTACAGCTTTCACATCTCGGAATTTGAATAAAACTGATGCGTTACTCTCTGCTTCATTGAAAGGATCTAACAAGATTGCTACTTTGTAATTGTTCTATACTTATAAGAAATTCTACTGGCACTCTCTGATCGTTAGTGTGCCTTGCAATTGTTATCCATATGAGTTCAAATCTCGCTAAATTCTTCTTTGACTTTCATCTTTCGTATTCGATAAAATAAGGACCAACTATTAATCCCATTTCCGAATCCTTTGTGCTGAAATTAGTTATAAGTTAATGGTGTAGAATATGTCTGCGAGTTCTATATATTGAATACTCCGATATTTTAAATATTTATTTCTTTACTACCCACAAGGGGCTAAACACAGAGGGGACAAACACGGACAGACAAACGGATTAAGTCGATTATATCGACCCCAGTGCGTACATGGTCCTTAATTTATCGACCCCGAAAGGATGAAAGGCAAATTCAACCTCGGCGGAATTTGAACCCAGAACCTAACGGCAGACGAAGTACGGCTACGCAATTCGTCTGGCGTGCTAACGATTCTGCCAGCTCGCCACCATTTAAATATTTTAAATATTGGTATGAAGCTGCCATGCGTCTGATGTGGAATACGTTAGTTTCCATCTTTTAGATTTCTTCAAATCAGTACATTAGTGTCTGTTTGTGTGATCTAGCGGTTAATGTGGGGTGATCGTGGTCATGAGGCCAAAACTTCCATTACTGGACAGAACAGTGGGTGGTGGCTATCAACAAGCCACTTAATTTCCTCCCATCTCACCCGTAAATGTGTGCCAGCCTATTTCATTTGCAGCTCACTCAATATCCATCTGGTACATTCCACTGTGTCTGGTGTAGGAGGAATCACCACCACCACCATCATCATCATCATCATCATCATCACCATCATCATCATCATCATCATCATCATCATCATCGTCATCATCATCATCGTCATCAGCATCATCATCATCATCATCATCACCACCACCATCATCATCATCATCATCATCTTCATCACCCTCACCATCATCATCATCATCATCATCATCATCATCATCATCATTCTTTTACTTCACAGAACGCTCGGCCTTCTTTGTTCTGGTAGATTATGTGACAGCGGACTGCAGCCTGCTGTTAGAGGTCTTACAGTTTCCCTTCCGCACATTATAAGCTTCGACACTTGGTTGTTTAATTATCAAGGGAGACATTCAACATGAAAGTACCAATCTCAAAATCCTAGCTGTCTCCGGCAGAGCAGCTTTTTTGGCTTGCTCTGTGCTCATGCCATTTCTGATTTCTCTGACATATTTCTCGCACTTGGTTCTTAGTGCTCGGAGTGCCCCTACAGCTCCTAGAGTGACAGACACTTTCCTTATAGTCTGCATTGTTGATATTTCGTCATTTAGTAGTCTATATTTTTCAATCATTTCTAGTTTTGGTCAATTATACGTTCATCCCCAGGTATTGCAATATCTATAATATTGATTTCCTTTTTTCTCTTTATCTACCATGACAATATCTGCTTTCGGAACATAGATTAAGTCACATTGGATTGTAAAATTCTACAGTATCTTTTATTCCTTGTTCTCGGTGATTCCTTCTGGTTCCCATTCGTACTATTTCCGTGCTCTCTTCTGGCCGTACTTTTCACATAGTCTCCAGTGGACAAACTCAGCTGCGTAATCGTGCCTCCTTTTGTAGTGCTTTTGGGCCAGCTGGCTGCAGTCCCTTACAATATGTGATATTGTTTCGTTTCTGCTGCCACACATCCTACGAAGGAGTGATTCGCTACACTTATCCATTTGGAGCTTGAGCGCTGCTTAACTCAGGGCATCCTTTCAGATCACTACGCCATATGCCCGTGGGCAATTATGGAATGCATTTTAGGGCTTATGAATATCTAATATTATCCTGGCTTCCTGAATACGGGTTCCAATATGCCACTCATATAAGCACTCGGTCTGCTTAGGAGGTTGCTGTGTCCTAGTATATGTGTTGCTTCTTTTAGTTTTCGAATTTTCCAATTGTGTTCTCTGTCACTAATTTTAACTTCATCACACATGAGGAGGTGATCTCCATTTCTCCACGTTTGATCAGCTATACCCGATTTATCAATATCTCCTCGTGTCACAGCTTTGCTCTGTTCATCTATCCTTGTTTTGAGGGTGGCAACATTTTCACCTTTGTATAACCTACCACAGCTGCATGGTATCAGCAAGTATAAAAGAAAAAATATCTTGCATCTTTTGGCTTTTTTTGTTAGCATAAAGTTGGCTTCAGTGTTGCTTAGTTATTTATCTTAACTTTTTAGTATTATGGATAAGATATTTATGAAATCACAAACGAGATATTTTTAATATAAGACGTCTAACACCTTGAATTCATTGTAAACATAATGTCTCTGTGTAAAATTCTGTTATCATTAATCTAATTGCAAATGAAACATATCGTCTTTTTCCAAGTACCAATAAAAATGAAAGTGAATGTACATAAATAAATGCTCTACGGAAGTAAATATATCAAAATTTAGTCGAGTGTGGAGAAAAATCGTGAGAGTGGATGGTCGTATTCCAAATATGCATCTCGTTATAGAATAACCAATACATGCATCGCGCAATAAATTTCTATATTCTCATCTGTACATATTCGTAGGTGTTTCACTACTGTGCATACTTAAATTTACACGACATTAATACTATTTTATTCACAAAGATGTGTAAGTTTCTGAATATAGTGCAATATATATATATATATATGAATACTTAGGTTGGACAAGTATTCATGTAATGGAAACGCCTTAAAATTTCAAACAATTTTATTTTAATATGCGGTAGAACCGCCTTTGGCAGTAATTACTGCACGCATTCTACGAGGTATGGACTCGTATAAAGTCTGAATTGTTTCCAAGGGAATTTTTGTCGATTCTTCAGCTAAAACAGTCCCCAGTTGTAGTGATTATGGCGAGGATATCGACTCCTTGTTTTTCTAAAATGTAAGTATAAATTTTCAACAATATTGAGATCTGGGGACTGTGGTCGCTAGATAAGATGTTCAACTTCACTAGAATATTCCTTGTGCCATTCAGTAACAACTTTAGCTGTGTGAATTGGTGCATTATCATCCTGAAGGATTGCGTTTCCCTCCGAAAATAGTCCCGCAACCAAAGGAAGAATTTGATCAGATAAAATGCTTAAATAGTCTTGACCATTAATTCTGCCATGAAGGTCCGGCGGATTTCCAGCTATAGCCCCCACCCCGATCATCACAGATCCTCCTCCATGTTTAACAGCTGGAAGAAGGCAATCTGGGTCATATGCTTTTTGGGCTGTTTCCACACATGTATATCTGGCCCGTAGTAGGAAATAAAGTAAAGGATGACTCATCCGAGAAAATAACATTCTTCCACTGCTTAGAGATCAATTCTATAGGTTTTTACTCCACTCTAAATGCTTTGAAACGTTTGTTTTTGAAAGTAGTGGGTTTCTGATTGCAGACCTCCCGTAAAATCCAGCTTCGTGTAACTCCCGGCGAAAATTTTTTTGTGGAAACTCGGTTCTTGAGGTGGTGATTAAGCTCTGCAGTAATTTTCAGAGCTGTACTTTTGTGAGCCTTTCTAACAATTTGCGTAAGAGTCCGATGGTCCATATGTGAAAGTTTTGGTTTGCATCTGGAATTTTGCTTCGACGAGATTTTCCCTCTCTCTCAGAAACTGTCATTACTTTCGAGACAATACTTCTTGATACACCAAGTATTTCGGCTGCTTTCATTACGCTAGCATCTGCCATACGAGCCCCAACAATTTGACCTCTTTGAAAGTCCGATAGATTTGTTATTTTAATGA
>NC_043004.1:46736551-46764051 GCF_006345805.1 Octopus sinensis | reverse complement strand
ATACATTAACATACAGTCAAGCATTAGAGTCACTGGTAATGTCATCGTCACTTCCTTCATAATTTTTTGCTCTTCTGCTCCGTTAAGAAACAAGCATTATATATATATATATAAAACTGTAGTTGTGTGAGTGTCTGTCCCCTTCGATTTAGATTCCTAACTACTCCCACATTTTGCGGTTCAGTTTAACCAAATTCGGGTATCTTATAGTCGTGATTCATATCGAGCCCGTCTGAGTATTAGCGCGCGTCTACGATAAGTCTACGATTTTAAAAATAATTTAACATTATTTTTTATTCCATTTTAATGCATCATTTTTCGTGTGTCGATGGCGGCGGAGTTGGCGTCCTTGGTCACACCTGCGCCTGTTTGCTTCTCCCCCTTCTTCCCTCCCTCGTGAAGCTGTGGGGAAGGGAGTGTAAAGAAATCAACGTCGTAAAGCGTTGTCAAGGAGACCAGCGTTCTTTTACAACAACGACTTCATGGCTTGAAGACACCAAAACAGAAATGGCTAAGCCCGAATTGGCATCTATAAGGGAAGTAACTCTCTAAAAATGCTTATATAGTTATTTCCCTTACAAACCCGAGCAACGCCGGGCGATACTGCTAGTGTTTGATAAAACTACCATATATATTCCATATAATATTCCTACCTACTATTACTGTAGGCAGGAAAATGATTGGAGAAAATATAATTATAAAAGGAAGATACGTTTATAAGAGAGACAAAAGTATCATATGATTCAACGATAAGACGTTCGGTCTAATCTTCAGAAATATGTGGTAAAAATGAAAAAAATTTTTGCAAAATATTTCTTTGCTTTCTTTACTTTCTTATCTGATTTCAATTTCTACTTTTATTTCCCTCTATTTGTTATCTTCCATTTTTGCTCTATTTCCGTTTCCTTATAAGCTTTTTGGCTTTTTACCGATATATATCTGCCTTCATCTGATATTGATCAATTATAACATTACCTCTGTTGTCATTAAATTTTGATATATTTCTATTTCCGGTCATTTCCCGGTAATTTCCTAGTGATTCACTTTTCTACTTATATAAAATTCTATTAACTTCATGTACTCAATCGTTTATTATGTTATTTTAATTAAACAAGCTTGGGCTTCCTCGCTTATATTTCACCACTTTTCCTTATGCTTCTTTTTGTACGTTCATCAATGTATATCAGTGTGGTTTTAATATCATCTTGTATCGCAACAATTATTTTAAGATTACACCGGTTATTTCTTGAAATTATTTCATACTCTTAACATTTCATGTTTTGAAAAACTTTTGTTCTAAATTAATACAATTCTTTCACAAAGTTTATTTATACAGTAATCCCTCGCGATATCGCGTTTCATCTGTCGCGGTTTTTCTATTATTTAAGCTTACGTCGATTCCTGCGTGGTGTTGTTTTACATTTATAATAAAATATATATATATATACAAATCATAAAATTACTTTTTTTTAAATATGCAGTACGCTGCTGATTCTATTTCGTGGATTTTCTCCTATCGCGGGGGGTTTTGGAACGCAACATTCGCGAGAGTCGAAGGATTACCGTAGAATCGTAATCTTTATTTCAATCATTTTCTCGTGGGATTTCAGTTTTTATATAGTTTCCAAATACATATTTTGTTTAAAGACAATGTATTCAGAAATGTCTAATGTGTATCAAACAAAATAACACATTCTATTTAGAAAATTATTTTACATCGTATTTTTAAATCTGCCAATCATGTTTATCTGATAAAGAGAACAAAAATACCATGGATTACCGTTCGATATAACGGAAATGAACTTCCTTTATATATGTTGTCGCTGAACAAGTTATAACATTAAGCAATATTGCATCGGTTATAAGGCGGCGAGCTGGCAGAAACGTTAGCACGCCGGACGAGATGCTTAGCGGAATTTCGTCTGCCGTTACGTACTGAGTTCAAATTCCACCGAGGTCGACTTTGCCTTTCATCCTTTCGCGGTCGATTAAATAAGTACCAGTTACGCACTGGGGTCGATATAATCGACTTAATCCGTTTGTCTGTCCTTGTTTGTCCTCTTTGCATTTAGCGCCTTGTGGGTAGTAAAGAAATGGGTATTTCGTCTAATTTTACTTACTGAGTTCAAATTCTGCCGAGGGCGACTTTGCTTTTCATCCTTTCGGGGTTGATAAATTAAGTACCAGTTGCGTACTGAGGTCGATCTAATTGAACGGGCCTAGATTAGAAAAGAATATTGTACCTGTTACATATATGTGTGTGTGCGTGTGTGTACATGTTATTATCCATATCTGCAATAGGGTAGGCTTATCAAATGTAAAAACTGTTTCTGCAAGTCCATATTTTTATCTCAGCGAAGTCCGCACCCTTCCGCATTCGTTCTTGCAGAAGACATATCATAAGTAGACACGCAAGTATCCATAGTTGAGACGGTGAACAAAAATGTCGTGGTAAAACTTTTAATATATACATACTTTTGCCTAAGAAAACGGATTGTAAATTGTGATGACAGTTTGTAGCATTTATATTACTATAGACGGTTACAAATCTGTTTTATTTTGCTTAGTGCATTTTGCTTATGATTTATTTTGCTTAGTGCATTTTATAATTAATTTATTGGCAATCTCTGTAAATTTCCGTTGATAAATTTTACAGGTGTTTTCTTCGAATTCAAGCAAATTCATATGTTCATACTTTGTTCGTACTGTTCGTATAGTCACTTACGTACAGAGCATATAGACATATGAACGGCTTATATTCATTTATTTATTCAGGGAGAATGGTGTCATTTCATTTATAAAGAAATACAATATAAATCTTTATTGTTATTTTATTGTCTATTATTTATTTGAATGACACTTTTGACATAAATATCACTGAATAATTTCCGAAGTAAAAAATTAAGGGACATATTGTAAACACGTGATATTGCTTCCTACGCTATAATCTAGTTTGATGAGTTTTAATTTGTTTTCTCTAGTCTTCCGGCGTTTCGCGCTCATCAATGTCATTGTATTTTTTAATAAACAATTTGATTTGGCGATTAAAAATAAAGATCATAATGTGAAACCGATATTAATTTACGTTCAGAAAATTTAAATTTTTAAACAATTTTCTGTTTCTTTTTATTTTTAATGTTTGCGTTATATTTTTTATGGACTTAAATATCATTATCATTTTTACTTTTTAGCATTATGTACTAAATATTCGGTTATCGTCGTAATATGTCATTTTTTTTTTTAAATCGAAGATGCCTTAATTCATCTTGTTGTTATATTTCATTTCTTCAAAAATCAATATTCTATGGAATGATTGACTCTATTCATTCTAATAAATATCATTTATTAAAGGTCTGTTAATGATAAAAGGCGTATATACCACGAAATTCTCCATAATATTATCTTCTAGTATTAAACAATGATAATCATGGCATTGTTTTTTGTTCGATACGGGAAATTAGAAAAGGATAAAGGAAGCAGTATATAATAAAATATTCCATAGCGATGTCAATACACAGTACAATATCCATTTTTAATCATAGGAACAAGCAAAGTTACGTTCAAACATATATACACACGCATATGCATACATACAAACAGATTGAAGCAGAAAAGGAGACGCATGCTCATTATACATATATAAGTGAGAAACGAAGAGGATGTGTGAATGAGTGAAATGACGATGTAGAAATATGCTCTAAATTTCATGCGAAAGTGAATAAAATACAACTAATATAAAAGTGTCCATTTATGGAATTACTCAGCCACACATTAAGCGTAAGACCCAAAAACCTCAACGATAAAATAAACAACGAATCATGGAACAGTTAACTGTCAGAACAAAAATGAATTTCATTCAACAGTAATGGGTTAAGAAACAATTATTCATAAAGGACTTAATGGTAAACGATAATACGTTGGAATGAAAATAAGGATGTGATTATTATGTCATACAGGTACTAATGTTTGATGTATGGTCCTCCCTAATCAACAACTTTCCTTACGCGCTGATCCATTGAATTTGTCAATATGATGATATCCTTTGATACATTTTGAGCAGCTTCTACAAAAGCATCCCAGAGGGCTTCTTGAAAACTGCTGTCTACCTTGGTAAGCGCGACCCTTCGGGTTCACGATCTGGTTTAAGTCAAGGGAACGAGGTGGCCACCCCACAAAATGACCCCCGAGAAAACTATTTCTGCAGGTTTTTTGAGATTTGGTTTGCAAGATTCCTCATGTGAATTCGTGTGTTAAAGCATATTCTACTGTGCTTGGGTATAGTCATTCTCTTTTTGCTGTCTTATAATTTAAAACACTAACTGCTAAAGTTCTCACTCATTTACTTATTTATTTTTCTAAAATATTCTTCTGTCTTGCACCCTTTTCAATAGTCGTTGACTCACAAACAAATATTGGAAAGGTTGCAAGACACAAGGAAAATTCATCGCTATAAGCACGCGTGCTTATAGTGATAAATTATATGGTTATTGACGATTAAGTCTATTTCCGCATGTTTGGTATGGAAATTTTTCTTTTGCCCTTGTTTATAAGTTGTTTATAAATTTAAGCTTTAAAGGTATTTTTTAATATGCTGGCCATTGATAAATTTTTTTCGAAATTTTTATCCTATATTAGATGTAAATTTTATGTATATATATACACATATATGCTACATAACTAAATCCACACGATTTTATTCTCTCTCTGTTTATTTTCTCTTATTCGTTTCTGCTGAAGTGCATAAAGCTCGAAACATTATACACTTTCTCACTTTCCCGAGCCTCAAACTAATACACCTATCATCGTATTTAGTTTTCCGTAAATTTCATATATATATACATATGTATGTATATATATATATAATATATATATATATATATATATATATATATGTGTGTGTGTGTGTGTGTGTGTGTGTGTGTGTGTGTTTGTGTGTGCGTATATTTATATATGCATACAAGTACACAGTCATACATGTACTTTATACACTTTATATATATATTTATATATATGTATGTGTGTGTATGTGTGTGTGTGTGTATACAAACGTAGGACAGCCATAGAAGAATCTTGATAATCCATCAATTATCGACTGAAAATACTAATACTCGGTTTCGTGCCTTTACCGATAAGACTGAAATATTCGTATATTGGCGGCACCAACAAGATTTGCGTAGAATGAAACCTCGAGCAAACAAGACAATACAGGGCGGACATACGAATGTTAACAAATCTAATTTGAAACGATAGACTAAGATACAATGAATAAAGCCATTCGGCCATACACGATATTGGTGTGTAACGCCTAGAACAAATGGATATTAAGAAAGGGAAACTGAACGAGAGGAGAAAATGTTGACTGGCAGACTAAGTATCCGGTGGTGAAAAGACAGAGATGGCAGAATTGTTTTCGCGCAGGCGAAATGCTTACAGGCATTTTGTACGTCTATACGTTCTGAGTTCAAATTCCTCCGAGGTCGTCATTGCTTTTGATCCTTTCGGAATCAACATAGATAATTACCAGTTCAGTGCTGGGGTAGTTTTAATCGTCTTACTCCCAAGCCCGAAAATTCTGGTCTTGTGCCAAAATTTGAAACCGCTTATTCTATACTAATATATACTTCAGTGATAACAGATATTTTTATTATCGCAGAAACTAAAGGTGAATCATACACAGATGCATTTCTGTTTGAGTGTAACAATGTTAAAATGCTTAAAAACACTCGGTGTTTAAATATTTCATATTTATTTAGTGAGAAAGGGAGAAGACTACATTTAGACTCCAATGAATTTGATAAAATTTACACTAACATAGAGCAACATCAAAGGATGTAATCTAAAGTCTGGAGATTCCACAGACCAATAATACTGAAAAAGCGCTGTTAAAAATCTTTCTGGTAAAATATTCTTACTTCATAATATTAGTGCACAACGACCATAGAAACACAAATCACGACATCATTAATATGAAAATTAGGTGAATTTAGCTAAAGAATCACGGCCGATATATACTGTTCGGCTGACATCCTTCTGTTAAGGTCATAAGCAAGTAATCATTTGTTAGGAAGGTGTCGGAATCTACAGAATAATTGATGTCTTTTTAGGTGTGGGTGACTGACATTTTTGACATCGAATCTAACAGAGACTGTTTAAAGTTAAACATTATGCAGACAGTCTTGATTCATCAGGTTTTGAAGGGGAAATATTCGTAAAGGGCAAGATTGGATGAATTCCAAAAGGGTTATGATAGAGAAAAGTGGACGTAAGTTTAAATCAACAATATATTATCGACTTTGATATATCTGCAGTTAAATGTATCTCTATAAATTATTATTTCCAAGTACACACTGATATACATTACACACACACACAGACGCACTTATGTATATGTAGATATGTATGTGTGTATTTATATATATATATGTGTGTGTGTGTGTATATATATTTATATGTATGTATGTATGTATGTTTGTATATATATATATGTATATATATATATATTATCTATTTAAATTCACACACACAAACACACATACACACAGGTATATAATAAAATAAAAAGAAGTGTGGTATTCAGAGCTTTATTATACATTCGTTTCAACAAAATGCGGAAATAGTTAAATAACAGTAGTAGAAATATTATGCGATCGTGGATTCCACTTCATCAGTGCCTCGTAATAAATTTATTGTTCGAGTGATTTCAGTAATAAATCTATTACAGGACACAGCTGGGGTGAATTGCATGACTGCATAAAGTTTCTGTCATTGTCATGTAATTACGTGTGTATTTTCTATATAGATTTTACTACAACCCCTGTTTTCTGGTTATCATTTAGTATATATTTTAATTAGCTCGTATCCCGCACACTAGTGTATTACGAGGTTGGAGTCACACGTCCGTAATACACAGGATACTGAAGTTGAGTTTGAACCTATTTCTGAGCAGCATATTGGTTGTATGTCCCACTTTTTTAATACTTATAAAATATTTAAGTTAATCTGATATGTATGTATATCTGAATAGAAGAGTGTGTAGATATAGCTGTATATCTATAACTATAATTGTATATATAGGTTCTACAGCTATAACTGTAAAAACTTACTTGGAGAAGAGAAATAGAGAAATAACGCGTGCGTTCGGTCATATAAAAAAAGTCATGTTAAAAAAAAGTCCGTTTCCTTGTTTGATTTTGTTTTCGTTTCTCGTTGTTTATTTTTAGTGTCCTCTATTCATATATATATATATATATATGCATGTATATATACAGGTAGATGTAAGTATGTACATATATGTATGTGATCACATGATCACATCACGTGACCGACCAGACCATCAGATGGTGTTACACATCGCTGGTCACAATGCGTTCGCATTCTTTTTGCCTTCGAATGACGCCACCCCGCTGGTTAAGCGAGCAGGCCAACAGAAGAAAGAGTGTGAGAAAGTTGTGGTGAAAGAGTACAGCAGGGATCACCACTGGAGGCCATTGCGCCTTCACTATATGTATGTATATATGCATATATTTTATTTATTTATTATATTGTTATATATATGTATTATATATATATATATATATATATATATAATATCAGTAATGCAATACAAAGTATTGCCTTCCAGTAAAAAGTAGCCCGTGAGGGAAAAATACACAAATTAGTGAATAAATGGCACAACAAAGTACCGATATTTACTGGAAATAGCGAACGTAAAAATACGACGCTAAAGTGTAGCTTCACCGCGTATGTATTAGTAAAAATGCGTGTGTGCAACAAAATAGAGAAAAAAACCGTCTTACCTCCAGAGAGAACATCTGAAAGATGAAACACCCGGAAAATGGATAATGTGGTACCTGCAGGTTTCAGGTTTTGCAAGATATGTCTCTCACCCATATTTGCTTTACCTTCTTCAGCCAAACCTATACCAAGACGAAACTACGATGTTACCACATAAATACTAACACACTCGACTGAAATACGGAACGCTAACAGTACGAGAAACGGTGAAGAAGTTTCAAAATATCAGTAATGCAATACAAAGTATTGCCTTCCAGTAAAAAGTAGCCCGTGAGGGAAAAATACACAAATTAGTAAATAAATGGCACAACAAAGTACCGATATTTACTGGAAATAGCGAACGTAAAAATACGACGCTAAAGTGTAGCTTCACCGCGTATGTATTAGTAAAAATGCGTGTGTGCAACAAAATAGAGAAAAAAAAAACCGTCTTACTTCCAGGGAGAACATCTGAAAGATGAAACACCCGGAAAATGGATAATGTGGTACCTGCAGGTTTCAGGTTTTGCAAGATATGTCTCTCACCCATATTTGCTTTACTGCAGGTACCACATTATCCATTTTCCGGGTGTTTCATCTTTCAGATGTTCTCCCTGGAGGTAAGACGGTTTTTTTTTCTCTATTTTGTTGCACACACGCATTTTTACTAATACATACGCGGTGAAGCTACACTTTAGCGTCGTATTTTTACGTTCGCTATTTCCAGTAAATATCGGTACTTTGTTGTGCCATTTATTTACTAATTTGTGTATTTTTCCCTCACGGGCTACTTTTTACTGGAAGGCAATACTTTGTATTGCATTACTGATATTTTGAAACTTCTTCACCGTTTCTCGTACTGTTAGCGTTCCGTATTTCAGTCGAGTGTGTTAGTATTTATGTGGTAACATCGTAGTTTCGTCTTGGTATATGTTTGGCTGAAGAAGGTAAAGCAAATATGGGTGAGAGACATATCTTGCAAAACCTGAAACCTGCAGGTACCACATTATCCATTTTCCGGGTGTTTCATCTTTCAGATGTTCTCCCTGGAGGTAAGAAGGTTTTTTTTCTCTATTTTGTTGCTCACACGCATTTTTACTAATACATACGCGGTGAAGCTACACTTTAGCGTCGTATTTTTACGTTCGCTATTTCCAGAAATATCGGTACTTTGTTGTGCCATTTATTTACTAATTTGTGTATTTTTCCCTCACGGGCTACTTTTTACTGGAAGGCAATACTTTGTATTGCATTACTGATATTTTGAAACTTCTTCACCGTTTCTCGTACTGTTAGCGTTCCGTATTTCAGTCGAGTGTGTTAGTATTATGTGGTAACATCGTAGTTTCGTCTTGGTATATGTTTGGCTGAAGAAGGTAAAGCAAATATGGGTGAGAGACATATCTTGCAAAACCTGAAACCTGCAGGTACCACATTATCCATTTTCGGGTGTTTCATCTTTTAGATGTTCTCTCTGGAGGTAAGACGGTTTTTTTTTCTCTATTTTGTTGCACACATGCATTTTTACTAATACATACGCGGTGAAGCTACACTTTAGCGTCGTATTTTTACGTTCGCTATTTCCAGTAAATATCGGTACTTTGTTGTGCCATTTATTTACTAATTTGTATATATATATATATATATATAATGTATTATATATATATATATATATATATATATATATATATATATATATATATCTATGTATTTTATATATATATATATATATATATATATATATATATATATATATCTATGTATTTTATATATATATATATATTTAATACATATATATAATGCATATAGCTACCTGTTTGGATACTTGTGGGTGTGTGTGTTGCTGAATGTCTTTCAACATATAGACAACGCAACACATACTTGAAAAAAAGAATTTCACTATATTGACAGAGCGTTGATGATCTTGAGCGAGAAATACAGTGAGAGAGAGAGAGAGAGAGAGGGGAAAAAGCAGAGAACGTGTATGTGTGTGTGTGTCTGTCTACCTGTCTGTGTGTCTGTGTCTGTGTGTCTGTGTCTGTGTGATAGAACTAAATTTTTTGTCAAGGAAAACAAAGGTTGCTGTTGAGCATATCAAGTTGACCATTGCAGTAGTGAAGGATCAAGTTCATCTTCAGTAGGTGTTTATACAGCAACGGAGCGATAGGTGGTAACTAGTTTCAGTAAAAGACACCACTCAAAATATCGATCGTTTTTCAGTGTCGCGTCTAAGAAGAATATTTGAGGAATCCGTTAAAGTAGGTTAGTTCTGTTAATCTTTTAAGTTTTCGATATGGTCCCGATATGGTCTCGGTATGGTAACATAAACTGCATCACATTCTTGGAAACCTACTTCATGCCACATTTATATAGGGATATCACTGATAAAATTTTCCGTTCACTATTCTCTAATATTAAATATATTTCTTCACCAATTTTCCCAATTCGAATGATATATTTTTATCTTCTCGAATATTTTCAGATATTTGAATGTACTTCACGGAATGATATCAAACGCTATAATTAATTAATATTCCTTTGAGAAAATATGGCTTGAAAATAGAAATAACTCACTTATCCAGAGGCAAGTATAGTAAAGCTCTCTTTCGTAGAATCAAAATTTTTGAAATGGCACTAAGATTTTCAGCCAAATATAATGTAAAGAATAACCAGTACCATGGTCAGAAAGCTGAGTTAGCGTTAAAAATATTCATTTCAGTGAAATGCATGCAAGCAGCGCAGAACAGTTTAACAGGCCATTGAATGATGAATTCCTGTATAAGTTAAGCTGGTCTTTCTCTTGGATTTCGCTTCCATTTGGTTTTGAGTATCAGCATTTATAATTAAGCACCGTATCATTTTGTAGTTTGAAGTGAAAATTACCCCGGCAAAAATAGGAAACAATATTTCAGTGTTTTATATGCCCTGTGAATATTTATATACTTATTCTAATGTAACTGAGGCAAAATGGAAATGCTTGTGCAATTACTGAATATTAAAGGCTATTATATATTCTTTGAAAACTCTGAAAGCTGAATATAAGCTGGACTATTTGTAATTATGCACAAGAATCGAATAAATTTTGAAAGCATTCGTTAGCGTTTTGTGTCAACATTTCAAACAATTTCTTACTTTTCGCCAAATTATGTCGAATGAGCGCTGAGCTGTTAGCCACACATTCTCTATATTTTCCAGGATTTTACTGCCTGTCTCCATCGGTGCATTTTAATTACTCAGGCCGATTTATTAATGTTTTCAGGGCTGCTACTTTATTTCCCGGTGATCGTGCAAAAAACCATTTCTATTTCTACTTCTGTACACTCTTTAATTTGCTAATGTGTCTGAGCATCAAATGTTGCTACATGTGTAGCATGATATAACCCGAAGACGCACTATAAATCCACTACACGTGCGCACACACAGGCACACGCACATATAAAGATACGCAAACACACACAGACACACGTACACACATATACGTGCACACGGGGGGATGCTGAAAAGTTCCTGCTTTTTCATGTCTCGCGAAAAGCCTAGCTGGAGGCCCAAACTTCTGAGTTCCTTTACAGGGCATTCAAAGATGAAACCGCTGCAATAATTGTGTGAATTTGAGAGAGGATATTTATTAAAATCATAATCAACTGATTTTCCTGTATTTTCATTTATCCAAATATATGAGTCGGCACCATTTCAGAATCCATCAGCCAATACGATGGGGTGCTGAAACGTTTGGTTGGAAGCGCAACCTTCCGAGTACTTTTACAGGGGTTAGAAAAACTGAAGGACTTCTGCAAGAAATGTATGAATCTATGTTGAATAGAATTGAAATTAACTGATCCTCCTGTATTTTTTTTTTATCCAAAGCTAGGAACTTTTCAGCACTCCATTGGATGTGTATATGTGGAACAAATTACTCATGTGACTCTTAGAACTCGGTCATAATTTACAACTATGTTTGGTTATTTGGGCAACAAAACGATCCGGCCCCAATAATTACATATTTTTTACTACCCACGATGGGCTATACACAGAGGAGACAAACAAGGACAGACAGACAGATTAAGTCGATTACATCGACCCCAGTGCGTAATTGGTACTTAATTTATCGACCCCGAAAGGATGAAAGGCAAAGTAGACCTCGGCGGAATTTGAACTCAGAACGTAACAGCAGACGCTGTTACTGCCAGATCGCTGTTACTGATGTTTCTGCCAGATCGCCCCAGTAATTACCGTTTACGTATTTGAATACTTAATACAACTCTCTGGATTGATCAGCCTGGATTTGACAGGATTTGACAGTGTGGCAGGATTTGACCTTTGAATTGGTGGTGCAATCGATCCGAAATAATTCTATCCCTCTACCAAGTATTCTTTTCGTGTTATGAGTTAATCCAAAATTTTAGGAAGTGACACCCAGGATGCCACATGACAAATTCGAAACCGAGTTCTCATGATTATGAATAACGCCTTTAACCTATTATCTATCGTTAGCTAACATGCACACATAAAGACACGCACACAGTCAAACATATACATAGACACACGCATAATCGCACTCATGTATACATTATAACTATAAATTATTCTATGTTTATGTGAAGTGGAAACCGAAAAGGCTATGAACGAAGATAAATAAATTGAAGTATTCGGAATATTAGCCTCCGTTTTAATTCTCTATTTACTTTTGATACACAGAATGCAAAATGAACAGCGTTTAGCATCATTGGATGCAAATCTTCCATGCATTAAAATCCATGCATGGCATTATATATCAGCTGCCAGAATATTGATTTTTTTTCTTTTGCGTTCCATTTTGGTTAGTATGCCACGATGCAAGATCTATGAATTAAACTGTCTGAATTGATTAACATATAATGGAGTTAGGTATTAAACTTCACAACAATTCTGAAAGGAAGTGATTTATTAAATTTACCTGTATACGCCAATATAAGATTAGATATAAATTGAGCAATAATTTGGCGATTATATAACCTACACTGTGCATAAATTGTCTTCATTTGTAGAAGGAATATGGATAAAATTGGCATTCTTTTGACAGATATATAAATGCCCTATATTTTAGGGGAACATCTAATGCGCTTGTCACGTTCTTTCTCTCTGAACGTTATAGTTGACGTAAGAGTAAAGGAAATGTTTTCAATAGAGAATAAAATCATCTGCCTTGATTTAATAGCTTTGAGTATATTATACATTTCCCTTCGCCCTAAGTACAAAATTCATCTATATAAGACGCAGAAAACCAAGGAAATGCGACTTTAATGCACTTCCTAACAATAAACTGTAATAATACCATGGTACTGGTGAAATATTCATGGTCTGATATGTTCAGATTAAACGTTAAGTTCGTCACAGTGATCCAATAGTATCTGCTATATTTTCTCGTTTTAAGGCTCTTAGTTTACACGGTAGGAATTATCAAATACTTGAACGAGAACCTCAGGTGGCGAATTTGTATGTGCAGTATTAGTATATGTGTATGTGCGTGTGTTTGTGCATCAGTTCGATTATATGAGCAAAACATCTACCGATTTAAGATACCGCAACACAGAACAAATTGTCATTACCATTTGCATACTTCAATTCACATCCATCCCACTTGCATTTTGCATGAGGCTCGACTTATGACATACACTGCATAAAAGTTGTTTTCCTAGTCAAAATAAATAAACCTTACCTTCACTTCATTAAAGTGGGGCGAACAGCTTGCTCCCATCATAAAGATTGTAAATACTCATGCATAGCTACTACATACAATCAATCACCCGTTGATTTCTGTGGATGTTACTTAAGAATTGAGAGATGTGAGAAACATTTCCGAATAGTGAGTAGCCTACAGATCCTATAGATGCCCATCCTCTTGTCCACACCACTGAAAATTCTCTTGAGAAGTGTATCAACTCCGCACAATTAAATTGTAACGACTGGGTAACTTATGATAATGGGCTTAAAAATAAGCAGTCATTCTTTTAATATTTCACCCTACATACTACTTACTATTTTTAATATTTCACCCTACATTATATTTAACAGAATCACTGGGAAAGAATTCAAATTTATCGTTTCCCTTACCGCACACATACTCATGGAGAATACTGAAGTTGTTACCTTGTCCGCCATAACTTCAAATCAGAACACACACTTTTCCAAATCATTGATAATACTTGCATAGTGATTTTTTACTACCTCTCATCTTGAATTGGAGGCACTTGTCTCAAATGAATTCTCTATTGTGTCATTATATGTTACTTCAAAAGACAGAAAGTTGACAGTTATACTCCACCCGTGTCCACAAATGCAGCTAAACGTTAAACATTGCATCGTAAAGTCAACATTTCCGCTATTTATTATCTTTAGAGTAAGTAACAACCCGAATCCTCACTGTGGATCTTTATCTCCACAGAGTCGCTATACCACGAAATTTTAGAGTATTTAATGGCCCTTATCAATGACAATCACAGAAAAATCTTCGGATTTATTTAGAGTATATTCCAGCCTCTATAATCAAGCCATAAATCATTTAGATTAATTGCTTGTTGTGAGACACCTTCACTGCTGTATGTGCGACCTGGTCATCCCAGCAAGGTTTTTAACAACTGGAATGATCATCAATGTTCTTTCTCACTTATCCTCATTTTGCTTCCATATTACAGAGCTTTCGACTGTTACATATAAACACTCGTTTATCTGAGATTCATTATTATACGCCTGCAATATGTGTTATACATAATACGGATTAAACAAATAAACTTACCAGCAAGTGTTGTGTGCCAAAAATGTCTATAACATAAGATTACAATCCTACTGAGTAAAACTAAACATTATCTTAGCGAATGCTTACGTTTAAAATGATAGGAAGAAACAAACGCACAATAAGGATTCGCTATTTCAAAACGTAACGCTGAAGGTGTGTTGGTATTATCAAAACACTAGAAGGATAAGATTTAAGCTATAAAAGCATAGCCAGTTAGTAACTCTTTACTCTTTTACTTGTTTCAGTCATTTGGCTGCGGCCGTGCTGGAGCACCGCCTTTACTCGAGCAAATCAACCCCAGGATTTATTCTTTGTAAGCCAAGTACTTATTCTATCGGTCTCTTTTGCCGAACCGCTAAGTTACGGGGACGCTAACACACCAGCATCGGTTGTCAAGCGATGTTAGGGGGACAAAGAGAGATATATAAAAACACACACACACACATATATATATATACACATATATACGGCGGGCTTCTTTTAGTTTCCGTCTACCAAGTCCACCTACAAGGCTTTGGTCGACCCGAGGCTATAGTAGAAAACACTTGCCAAAGGTGTCACGCATTGGGGCAGAACCCGGAACCATGTGGTTAGTAAGCAAGCTACTTACCTCAGAGCCACTCCTATTATTTCGATATGAAACAATAATTTAAACGACAAACATCAAAGAAACCCATTAAAATAACAAAATATATCACATTATAATACATAATGTATAAACGTTTTCTAGATTTTCCTGGAAGATCGAATCCGTCGATCCGAAGTAGCTTCGTCATGGTAAAGCCCAGGTTTCTTCCATAGATTAAAGCTGACGCTAAATTGTTTCACCATTGTTTACATGAGTATATATGTCAATATTTAATTGATTGAAAAACAATAGTCTCGTAGTATCTGCTAGGAACAGCAAATATTTCTCTATTAACGACCGATTTTAGGAAAGGATACACAGAAGGCATTCTTAGATACTCTATTTCTGAAGATAAAACCGGGTCTTTTGAGCGAGTGAGTTATTTTTAATAGGTATGGTCCATGACATATGACGAGGAGCTAAATGACGACCACAACAAACGAAAACAACATACCTCTTATTCATATCTTTCATTCCATTTGTGGTTTAAAATCAATGCAAATAATAACTTCCATAATATTACTTTGTAATGAATATATAATTCTAAGATTGTTAACATCAGAGGAAAATTTCATCTCAATTCGTTCTGCTTTCCCAGTCTTGTTGCACATAAACTTTGAAACAATCATATACAACGATAATATTTGTCGTAATTATCATATATTACATTCGTAGATATGAATATATAATTCATACCACATTCGTTTGATGTTTGTAAATATGGAGTTGGCAGTGTATTTTTTCATACATATGTGCATAACATATGCATAATTTACTATATGCTAATTATGTAGTAAAATGTTTGTCATGTTATATTATACATACATATATGTACATATGTGTGTGTGTGTGTGTATTTGTATATGAATATATACATAATGATTTCCTCTTAAAACGAAATGTGTGGGATTAAGGCTCAAATGATGCGATTTCAGCATTTACTAATATGTTAAAATACAATCTCTTACGTGTATAAACGCACAAACACAAAAACACACACATACACACATGTACACAGCCATAAACACAAATGCATCCACGTGCGCAAAAATGCACACGCTTATTTATATATATATATATATATATATATATATATATACACACATAAAATAATTGATACTCAAGATAGAGACTAATGGAAACTTCATTGAGCGCACCGATCGTTTCGGCTTACTTCTGCACAACTCCCTAGTGTCCAGGGTGCGATATAATGGAATCAAATGTACCTCATACTACAGAAACGTTTTTCTCATGTTACATAAGTAAAGAGAGAATGACCCTTCATCAGTTGTTGGCTGTCTATCTACTCCTCATTTTGAGCATTCAACGACAATATGAGTCTTCAAAGACAGTTGCTCCCTTGAATTCCAAACAAAAATTTTGGAATAATGGAGGGTCAAAGTTGGGAACAAAAACAAGAGATAGGAGACATACAAGGAAACCGAACGAAAACAAACACGGAGAGTCGTTAGACCAGAACGAGAGGAAAATAGCGAACACTGGGAGAAATGTTTACTTAGAAAGTGAAAAAGATAGAAAAGAGATAAAGGAAACGTCCAGTCTTTAGAAAGTCGTGCAAGAAAAGGAAGATGGTCATGTACATATGTGTGCGTGTGTATGTGTGTGTATATATATATATATATATATATATATATATGTATATATGTATGTATACATATATATGTATATATATATATGTATTTATATATATACATATATGCATATACATTTATATATGTATGTATGTGTGCGTATTATTATGCATAGAGTTATTGTGTTTTAATTTATGAATTCTCTTTTTTTTTATTTTACTCTTTAATTGATATTTGAATTTCAAGGAATTTTGAAAAAATGACGCTAAAACGTATTCAATCACAGTGTCAATGCATTTTTGTATATATGAAGAATATGTGTTATCTATAAACGAGAGTGAACTAATGATACCATTATTGGTTTTATTGTGGTGAACGAATGTAAAAGATATTTTGAATTCTGCAGTTCCTATAGAACAGTATCACTCCGCATAAGCAAGCTAGTAACTTCAGAAGCATCCAAATACCTGAACGAAGTCTAATAGCGCCTAATAATTCCTTAGATGCCGTCAAAAAGCAATGGATGAAAAAAAAAATTATGAACGTCGTCACTTACTCTCTCTCTCTCTCTCCCTCTCTCACTTTGTCTTTCCCGTGAAACTCTCTGCCCCTCTTCCACTTGGAAGAAGGAGGCAGAGATTTTCACGGAAAAGACAAAGTGAGAGAGAGAGAGAGTAAGTGAAGACGATCATAAAAAATAAAATGTAAAATGTTTTGTCTTTTCTTAAACACAAGACATAGTGTTCAAATTCAGGATGATTTTATAATCATAGTATATATATTTTATAATCATAGTATATATACTTTCTCACACAACAATTACAATGTATTTATTTTAAATCATTTACTTATTTCAATTCGTTCATCTTTCTCCCCCTCTCTCTCTCTCTCTCACACACACACATTACTTTGGTGCGAAAAAGTTTTGTTTTAATTTTACGCCGAGTAAAAAACTGTTTTGTTGAGAATCCATGTATTTAACAACAAAGAAACAAAGAAGTGAGTAACAATTTGTCAGTGAATTACACAATATAAATGGGTACAATTTTCGAGGCTTTCACCACATCCCACCCCGTTTCACGGACCACAAAAAGGCTTTTGTAGCATATTAGGATGCCAGAGTAGTTGATTCAACGCAAAAAATCCGATTTTTTTTCTAAGTGAAAATCGTGCGAGTGTTAATCTACAAATTTAACAACATTTTTATCATTCATTTCTGCAATAGGTGTACGTACGTGTGTGTATGTGTTTTCGTGTCTGTTGCCCATATATATTTATATTATATTATATATATAATATATAGAAAAAATATATATATAATATATATATAAATATAATATATATAATATATATAATATAAAAATATATATAATATAAAAATATATAATATAAAAATATATATAATATATATAAATATAATATACATAATATATATATATATATAATATATAATATATATAATATATATATATAATATATAAATATGTATAATATAACCCAATTCAACGGATTTCGCCGCTAAAAGCCACTTGATGCGACCTTCAGGTATCAGTCTGCCGCCCAGAGTTTCGGTGTGGGGTCGTACAGCCACCTGGTACGCCTTTGTTTTGCAGCACCTCTCCCCTGTTCGTCGGTTTTTTCGATGGATGAAACGAAGGAACGGCGTGATTCCGTGAAATTCTGTTTTCTGCTGCGGAAACCGGCGAACGAATGAGTTGTCAAGTTTCAAACAGCGTACAATGATGTCGCCATTAGCAAAACACAAGTTTACAAGTGGTTTTCGCGCTTTGAAAATGGTTCCTTGTAGCTTGAAGACCAACCTCGTTCAGGATGACTGTCGACCACCAGAACGAATGAAAACATCATGAAAATTCGTGAACTGATGTTGGAGGACACTCGCCGAAATATTGATGAATTTGTTGATATGGCTGGTGTTATATGGAGCTTCTGCCAATGAATATTGAGCGAGTGAATGAAGAGAGTTGTGAATGAAAAGTGTTGCAGCATAATTTGAGCATTGTTTGCTCACGGAAGATTAAAAGCACTCATGACGGAATGCATATCGCGAACTGAAAGAACAGTTGGAAGTTGATCCAGATCTTCTTTTGATGGTCATCACTGGTGATGAAAGCTGGTGCTAAGTCTACGACTCGGAGACGTAGCAGCAATGAAGTCAATGAAAGCATTCAAAGTCACCATACCCACCAAAAACGTGTGAAGTGAAGTCAAATGTCATGTACATCCTGGTTTCTTTCAACGATCCGAAAGGAAATGTCCACGCACAATTTGTTCCGCCCGGTCAAACACTTAACCATATATTTTACTTGCTAATTCCAAAGTGTTTGCGAGATGCAGTGAGACGAAAACGCCCCGACCAGTGGCAAAAGGGAGAGTGGTGGTTTTCTCACAGCAATGAGCCTGCGCACACCACCTTGAGTGTGAGACAGGTTTATTGACCGAAAATGGAATGACACCACTTAGTCACCCTCTCCTTTTCACCTGATCTTGCACCCTGCGACTGTTTTAGTTTCCTCGAAAGAAAAGAGTCCCTAATAGAAAAGGTTTTACAGATATGGAGGAGGTGAAGAAAAATGGGTGATGTCAAAAGGTATCCCTTCGCAAGAGTTCGAGGACTGCTTCGAACAGTGGGGAACTCCTCTGGACCGGCACATTGCTTGAAAAGGAGAAGACTTTAAAGGTGATGAAAATGTAAACATATAAAGCTATGTGCATTAAATAATATTGCAAAATTCCGGTTTCTTTTGGGCACCCCTGTATAGACACGTAGGGATACTGAACTGTTCCTGGCTTCAATGGTATCTCGAAAGTATTAGTTGGACGCCCAACCTTCCGAATTCTTTTAAAGAACTTATAAAGGCTGAAGGACTGTTGCCGCTGCAATAAGTGTTTGAATCCAAGACGGGAATAGCTTGAATAAAATCATAATTAACTGATCTTCCTGTATTTCCTTTTACCCAAAGCTACGAATTGTACTTGCCAATTCCAAAATGTTTGGGAGATGCAATGAGACGAAAACACCCCGACCAGTGGCAAAATGGAGAGTGGCGGTTTCCTCACGGCAATACGCCTGTGCACACTACATTGAGTGTGAGACAGTTTTTTTGACCAAAAATGGAATGACCCCGCTTAATATATACATACATGTGTGTGTGTTTCTTTTACGAACAATAATTAAAATTTTAAGATTTGCTACATACTGAGTCATATTATACGCTTGTGTGAATAAAACAAGTCATATTTTAACATAGGAATTAAATAAAGTGATCTCTCGACATTCACGGGTGTTACGTTCCATAAAACCCCGTGCTAGGTGAAAATCCACGAAGTAGAAACAGCACTGTTCTGTATATGTTTTTTATTACTTTCATAATTTGCATAGATATATATTTTATTATAAATGCAAAACAATACCACGAAGGAATTGACGTAAGCTGAAATAATAAGCTGCGAGAGGTGAAGCGCCATATGGTGAGGGATTACTGTATATCTAACTATCTATATGTATATGTACATGTGTGTGTGTGTGTGCGTGTGTGTGTGTGTGTGTATGTGTGTGTGTGTGTGTGTCTAAAAGCAAATGAAAATACAAAATGATTTTCCCATTACATTTTTATTATAGATATATTAGTGTGTTCTCACAAGATTTCTCATCTGCTTAACAAAAAGGAAACTTATTCTACAAATTTCTAGTATGAAAGCCATTTTAATGAATAAATTTTAGTGTAAGTAATATCCGTATAAAGAAAGATATTTTACTCCAGATTCACTTAGTACTGGATTGAGTTGAAGTAACTATAAGTTCAGTGAGGTCGAAGTTATAAGAGGTTCGTATGTTTCTGCTTTCGAATTTTTTTACATCATATTCCACAATGTGAATTTTCTGATCTTAAAATTCTTAAGCCAAACATAGCTTATTCGTCATTTTATCAGAGAGATGGGGTTATTTTGGGTATATTTCCGTATGTAGTCAACTATTCTTTATTTATTTTCGTTGGAGCACTATCTCAATATTTTTGCATTGCTAGCGATATGAGATTTATTCAATATCTTCTCTTCTTCCGTTGTATATTGTATGGTAAATTCATGAACATTCTACTGCTAAGATGGAATTTTGCTTTACTGATTTCTTTCATTACTTGGAGAAAATTCTCGCTTAAATTTTTATCTACTTTAAGTGGTTTAGATAGCGTTTTCGGAGATTTGAACATGGGTCGTACTAATAATTGTTTAAAAAATCACGTTACGAGTTACGCCTACACACACAAACATATTTTTTGAATAAAAGAAGATTGATACTGTATGGCGTAAATATTTATATTATATATCTATTTATGAAAGTAAAAGTATAAAAATGATTTCACAAGACAAATGTTCATCTATGAAACTGTTATGGTAAATATATTTGTGTACATTTTCACTTGATTAGTTTTATACACAAATCAATGAGAAAGAACCGTATACTATATTATATTATAGTATATAAAAATGTATGTAAATATGTATATATATATATATGTATATATATAAAGTTATATATGTGTGTGCATGTATATATATATATATATATATATATATATATATATATATAGGGTTAATTTAATTAATTTGGAATAATCATTAATTTCACCAAGTAGATTTCGGCATGTAAAAGCCCCATTCAAGGAAGGTTTAAGTAATACTAAGTAATTAAGGGTTTAGCAACGATTTGCCTCACCACACACCGAATTTAGAAATAGCTGCCAAAAAGTTATGGCTATTCTTTCTACTTAAAATTAGAAAGAATAGCCATAACTTTTTGACTGCTATTTCTAAATTTGGTGTATGGTGAGGCAAATCATTGCTAAACCCTTAATTACTTAGTATATATATATATGCATGTATTGTACGTACGTAGTATGTATGTATATATGTATGAACGGCGACTGAGCAAAACTGTTAAGTACATGCTGTTTTTATTTACATATATGTGATTTTTAGTGAATGCGATGTATCGTTCGAAAAGAATAAACATCTAATTTACACTTCATATAGAAGAATGCAGGTAGGGGGTTTCCATATTGTCTTTACATTTCTACAAATATCCGTTACTTCATCTTTTTTTATCAATATTAATATATACGTTGAAAAATGAAACGGTACATTTGATGTACTAATTCGAATCCGTATACATCTAATAATGAAAGAAATGCTCACGTTTTGTACTGTCCTCGGTTATAGTATTCTACTATATTTGATCCAATGTAAAGTGCTCCAACTTAAGGTATAACTGTAATTTTCTATTCAAATTTTCTTCGAACCAACTGTGTTAAAACTAAAAGTTCTTAAATTTACATCTTCAGATTCCGCAGCCCATTTTAAATTTTGAATAATGAGCGAAAGATCAATTTATACCACGTTTGCCGTTCCTCATTTTATTTTTTACATTTATTGGTACGAATCGATATTCTTTTACTGGATCTTTTCGGTTTGAACGGCAGTTTTTAACATAATTTCTAGGTAACTAAAAAAATTTTAAACTTCGTATACTGGTAGAATGTATTTATAATACATCTTTTTCTCTTGGCTTTATTAAGATAATTCTATAGTTTGTAAGATATTTGTTGTTTTTATTCTTCAATTTCTGCAATTTCAACCAATCAATGACGTCTAGTGAGGTAAAAAAAATTCTGTGCCGTATGAATATGTCCCTCGTTTAAGAAACAGATTGGGTTTATTTACATTTGTGAAGAAAAAAGCTACCCTTCTCTCCACCCCTAACCCTAACCCTAAAACAGATTGAAATGCAATAGATCGATACAAGAGTCATAATTATGGATGACAATTTCATATGACACCGCTAGAAAAAAACTGCCGTTCAAACCGAAAAGACCCCTTTTGCTAAATTTGTTACAAACAAGCGTGTTAAAATATCAAACTCTAATGTTTGTATCTTCAAGATCCGCAACCCACTTGAAATTACGAAATTACGTGAAATAAATAGACATAAATAGTCTTTGTTTTCTTTATTATTCTTAATACCAGGTCACTGAATATATGTGTTACATGAGGTCTAGATTACACACACAGTAGAACAAAATTACATGTAAACCAATCTTTGATTCTTGACACATTTTGGTGATAAAAAATAATTAACAGTTCTAATTTATTCAAAATTGAACCTAAAATAATGAAAAAACTAAAATCAACTAAAATTGGAACTAAATTGTAACTAAATAATACGAATTGTTGTAGTGCATTCATTCCTTTTCGTTCAAGTAATAAAGCCAATTAATTTTTTAGTAGACGAGAATTAGCATCTCACTCTGAAATAAAGAATGGAACAGTCAAAGATTTGTTGCTTTAGAAATTCCTTAAAAGACAAAGTGCTGATTGTTTTTTTTTTATTTTCAAAATAGCTAAAACTAAATAATTCTAATTGATTATTAATGTATTACCATTCAATTTGAATTCCTTTTTTTGTCTCGAACACCGGAACTTTTTCTCTTGATAAGATTCGATTCCTATTGAAACCGTCTCAACTGTTTTCACCACAAATATTAGATGATGCTTCTGCCACGAGTTCTACACATCTCTCCACAGCTTGGGTGTGGCACGGTAATTTTTCCATTTGCATCAAATGTCGCTTTTAAATTAAGGTATCGATTTATTCATCGCGTAAAATACTTGTGTTAGAGATGTTTCAGTAACAATTGTGTCTTGCCATTATGTCCATGTAGCTTGAAACAGCAAAGTTTAGGGTACGAATTTTGAAAGGTTGCACATATTTCCATTTATACTGTCTTCGAACCTGCTTTATGCGCCTCCATGGTAGTTCTCGAATGTGGTTCAGTTCCTCATTTATCATGGCCAGGAAAATATTTTGTAGGTGTGCGAAGAAAGCATTCCGTTGGAAATAAAATGTCTTGTACCGCTTGGTCCATTTCTCACGAAGACTCAATCGTCTTGAACACATTTAGAGCCCACTTTTCCCAAGAAAAGTTGCTTTAATTGTGAACCACATTGGCACATAAACTTTTATTGTGTAATCAACAATTAATTTCATAGTGTTAGAAGGATTCTCGGTGGCAAACTACAACCGTAGCTAAAACTAAGTATGCCATCTTCTAAGGAAGCTATATTTACTGTTTTGCATTCTGCTATGTAGAAATATTTACTTCTTGCTACATATTATCCATGAAATCCAAAACTCGACACAAAATAGCGATTTTTAAAATCTCCAATTGCGTTGCGGAGCAGGAAAATAATATTTAACCTCAAAGTCCTTTATACAGCTTTCTTGTAACTTTAATTTACAACGAAATATCGATTCTTGTTTACCTATTTCGGCAGTTGCATACGATGTGCAGTTGTATGCCATCGGAAATGCGTAATTTTAACGGGATTCCTCAATGCACTTTCAGATGACTATTTCCCTTCAGTAATAGACTGGTGTATATCAAGTATGTATTTTTGATCAGTGATGATCTGTCTACTGATGGTAAGTCCGTTGGAATCTCATTAAATATCACAACACTTAGTGTTTCACTTCATTCCAGTCTCTTACCAATCGGCAGTTTTTCCGTTGATCGTTAATATGATGTCGTAAGGGAAGCACATTTGCGCGGAGCTGACACACAAACCAATGCAATGGCTTCTTCAATGTATCCTCCAAACGTCTAACGGTGCCTCCTTTAGGTCCTGTATTGACTGCAGTACCATCGCAACCTACAGCTATCATGTGATTGGTTACTATCACATTGGTCTCCAAATAATTCAACAAACCATCGGAAATGGCTTTTGCAGAACCCGTTTTAACAGCGAAGTGCCCAAGTTAGCAGGACTCAGGTTCTTCTATCAATGAAATGTATTACGAATTTTTTTCCATTTCTTCACTTATGAGGGTTGTGTCCCTCCTTCCATCAAAATACACGGCAGTAGACAATGGTTTGTGTGGCCTACATTCCTGCTGCATGGATTTACATTTTATGGATCGTTTCCGCCTTACCTTCGATCTGCCTATGATGAAAGATCATTCAGCAGATATACTTGAACGAACTTGTAAGAAGAGCAGCCGTACGGTCTGACAAAACGGTGCGGTCAGAGGCAGAAGCTAGTTATGCATATTTTTTCGTTTAATGGTGTTTTGAACCTACGTTTTTGCTGACATCTTTTCGCTTCATGGAAAATGGAATTGGAAAAACTTCATATTCGCCTGCTGATCTATTTCCAGATTCACTCCCTAATGAAAACTCTATCAATTCAGAATCCCTTGCTGACATAGAAGGGCGACTGTGTTCTGGCTGATTCTTTCTAATCAACATCAGAACGTTCTGTTTAGATATTGCTTGCTTTGCCCGTTGATCCTCTAAAAAATCTTGTTCTTACTGTGGTACTTTTTAAAATCTTTAATACAACTGCAGGTTTGAGAGAAGTTGCGTTTGTAACAGGAAATAAATCTTTTGTTCCATTGCTTTTAAACACATTACTCATAGTTTGAAACGATGGCATATTTTTTTCTATTTTTGACAGATTTTAGTAATGCTTGGTACTTTAGATAAATATTTAGGATTTTAGGTTAAATTGACTCTATTGTAACACAGGGGATGGATGTCTTTTGCCAGAGGGGAATTATCTTTTCTGCTACAATCTTGGTAATTTGTTTAATTGAAAGATTTTTGTTAACTACATTCTTTTCTTTTCTCGTTGAAATAAAACACATTTTAGCAAGTCCTTGTAAGTTGGCAAAACTCGCTCGCTAAGATCACATGGAGTACCAAATATTGGGCATTCAGTATCATGACGCGTTATTAGGCTATGTGTCATCACTAAATGTAAAGAACACAAAATTTAACACGATCATTAATTTTAATACAACAGCCTAATGTCAAGAGACAAAGTAAAAAACTTCATACATGTACCACGTACGTCCACACGCAACGACCGTTGCAGCGGCACTGGAGAAAAGTTCATAACCCGTTTTCTTCATATCCAATGCGGAACTTTCAGATTTTAGTCAATTGCATTTAACCTTAGTATGCCATCTTCTAAGGATGCTATATTTACTGTTTTGCATTCTGCTATGTAGAAATATTTATTTCTTACTAATTATTATCCATGAAATCCTAAACTCGACACAAAATAGCGATTTTTAAAATCTTCAATTGCGTTGCGGAGCCGGAAAATAGTATTTAACCGCAAATTTCTTTATAGAGCTTTCTTGGAACTTTAATTTACAACAAAATATTGATTCTCGTTTACCTATTTCGAAAGTTGCATGTTTCACTCCACCCTAGTAATCAGCGTGACTTTGAACCAGCAGAACTGATGTTCGCGATGAAGGTGAAATCAATTTTTGATAAACGGTGACCTGGTGAGGAAAGAAAAGTGCCAGGAAAAGCATGTTAAAATTTTTCAAAATTGGTGATAAAGTGTACATGAGGCCATAAAAAAACGGAAAATTGTACTGGAAAGAAGACGAGACTATAATGTACATAGGGAAAATGATGTACGGGGTAAAAAGCAAAAAAGGTATTGAAAAAAGACACAAAAAAAATAAAGAGATTCATTGAAAATGAAGCAGACCGATTGGAAGACATACGGTATGGCTATATGACAGATTCCAGGTACCGGCACCTTGACAAACATAGAGTTCTTAGAATTAAACGCCAAAAAGAAAAGATATTAAGTTGAAAAAACACCAAAAAGGGATGGTGGGTGAATAAAGTAAAATAAAATTACTTGCTTTTCAAAGAGGAACAACTAAATGGGGGATGTTGTAGTGATATATTACACTCCTTCCCAAGTGATAAGTGGTATAACACATCCATTCCAAAGCCAGTCTGTCAGCTGTTATTACAAACCTGTCGGTAGTAGTAGGGTCGTAGTACGAGTACTCAGTTTGGAGTCAGTGTAAGTTACGTGATATATTCGAGCTCGACTACCGTCAAGGTAGACGTTTCAAAGTCATCGTCATGCGGGGCAATCATCGATAGCACGATATACGAATCAAATATAATAAGACGTGAAATACCCCAACAACATAATAGAGGAGACAAAAATATTAGTGCTGACAATAACATGCAAGTAAACAAAGATCAACATCATAACAATTTTCATTGTGAATTAGGTATTACATCAATAGGCCTTAAAAAAGCAATGGTGCTAAACAGATCTCCATATCTTTGATATACATTTCTGCAGCTAATAATCACTCTATCTAACACAATTCTAATTTTATTCTAGCTTTTGTTCAAGTGTCTGTTATTTCCTATTGCAAAGAGAAGACTACCGTTCTTTTCAAAATTTATTTTTGTGACCTGGACATCAATATTTCGAAGCTGGACTGTTTTCCCTTACATTTGAAACAAATTCACCGCTGAGATGTTAAAGAATAAATAATGTTTTAGTCAATATTCTACTCAATACCACAGATTTGCTTGTCGGTTGCTTGACCTTAATGACTTGAGCACGCCCTTAGTTGTTATACATGAAGGATATCTCTGCTCGTCGGTAGGAGCAGTGGAGGAACATCATAGCTATGTGTCGAGAGCGATTATTTGGAGTTGAATAATTGGAACAAAAGTAAAGTGTGAAGGAAATATTACACAATGCTCATAATTTCTAGCCGTAAGCAAATAGAAAACACCAGTTGCTACCCAAAGACAAAAATTGTCTTACACAGTGTTATAATATATTCTACAATGATATACTCATTAATTCCAGATTTGCCTTCCGT
>NC_043004.1:46674051-46731551 GCF_006345805.1 Octopus sinensis | reverse complement strand
ATCGAAACCGCGATCCTCTGACCGCGAGTCCGCTGCCCTAACCACTGGGCCATTGCACCTCCACTAATATATATATATATATATTATATATATATATATATATATATATATATATATATATATATATATATATATTATATGTGTGTGTGGTGTGTGTGTGTGTGTTATATATATGTATATATATATATATATATATATTATATATATATATATACATATATGTAATTCACCGCAAGGAGCGGTATATATGTGCTTACATATCGATATAGAAATATACTAAACTACCGATTATGTCGTCTAATCTCAGCATATCTGAAGCATCAAAAGTATTCATTATCGACTTACATATTATCTAGTGTGTTGGTAACGTTCTGTCAGAAATTGTAGCCTTAAAAGTGTTTCAAAAGTTGCGTTTACACAAATACGATTGACTACGTGACTACGATCTTTGTACTCTTTACTTTAATCACTCGGCGCAGTCGCTGTTTTGCACCTTTTTTTTTTGACTTGCCCTTAACTCATATCTATTTTGTTTTTCTTATAATTCTTGCTTTGATTTCAAACCAAAGCTTGTTCTGTTCATATTCGCTGGTAACGTGAAAACTAAAACTTGCAAATATTAACATCTGTGTTCATATATAACAGCTTTTGGTGATGATATATCGTGTATTAGCTTCTCATCTCTCTCTGAATTAATACATACATGTATAGAGTGAGGGGAAGAAAGAGATAGATAAATATACATATACATATAAATATGCATCAGAATATACTTATCGGTATATATGTATACGTATACACGCAGGCACACACATGTAGACAGCCACACAGGTACACACACTCACATCTAAGTTGTATAATAGGTCTGGTAATGCGTGTGGTAACCCAATAATGCTTTTAATGTTTTTTTTCTGATATAAGTCGGGAAGTTATTTCGAAAAGCTGATAATCAAATTCATAAGATAGGCATATTAATATGTATGTATGTATGTATGTATGTATGTTTGTATGTATGTATGTTTTGATGTATGCATGTAAAGATATATCTGTGTGTCTGTGCAAGTATGTATATGCATATTTATAATATCTATATAGGTTTACATATACATACGCGAAGCACGCACGTACACACACACGCATGCACTCACACAAACATACCCACACAAGCACACAAACATACACACACGCACAAACGCGCGCACACACATTTATATATATATCGTGACGATGGTGAGAAATGGAAATATATATTAATTCAGCTCACAGATTTGAATATCAAATTATATCTAATAATTATTATCGATATTTCAAGTCATCTTTTAATATTTATTGATTATTTTTAGCTATCCATAAATCGTATGTTTCTTGAGAATTTCATTTATAGCTATTTTAATTATTGTCTTGTTTTCATTTCTTTTTATGTAATCTGTTTCCTAATTTAAATTCTTAGTAATTCGATATGATAATAAAGAGAGTGAGAGAGTTTAGTTTTATAGAGATATATTAAGTCTTCTTATTCAAATATTGATTCCTGTAGACTTAATACGATTCTCTCAGGTTTGATACAGTATTTAATAAACATCATGGTTCTTACAAAGAAAACTACTAAATCTTCGTTTTCAGTTTTCAATACATATGTTGCTGATGTTACTTTATTTTGAATCAGTTTAGGACAACATCATAGTATATATAACTAGTATTAAATTTTGAGTTGAAATGATTTAAATGTACATGTTGTGCAGTATATAGGATGGATAACGTTATATGAGACTCTACGATATGGTTTCGGATTTTGAAACTCTCTAATGTAGTGCTACTCTGATGTTTATATATTAAGGCATCATCATACCACCCTGGGAATCTACAAACATACGTTCTGTGTATTTACTAGTATATAATATATTTACTCCTCTTTAAGTGATTCTCACGTGGAGATACGAGGAAGTTGAATAATGAAACTATTGAATATTTCTATTTTATTTGTCAAACTTGATTTTAACGGTAATCACAGTTTCAAAAGACTGATTATCTTCTTTGGGACATGTCATTTTATTTTACTTTTTTTTGTTACTGAATACATTACTATATCACCGTGATCACCGTGACCGACCAGGCTATCAGATGTTGCTACACATCGCTGGTCACAATGCGCTTTGCATTGTTTTAGCCTTAAAGTGACGCCACCCCGCTGGCTAAGCGAGCAGGCCAACAGAAGAAAGAGAGAAATTTGTGGCGAAAGAGTACAGCAGGGATAGCCACCACCCCCTGCCGGTGCCTCGTGGAGCTTTATGAGTTTTCGCTCAATAAACACTCACAACGCCCGGTCTGTGAATCGAAACCACGATCCTACAACCGCGAGTCCGCTACCCTGACCACTGGGCCATTGCGCCTCCTACATGGTTTTATGCTTCACTAAAATACATAAATTGCGAAGTATTCCAGCAAATATTAATAGATGATATTTATTCATATTATTTATTAATAGTAGTTGATATTTTCAACCATTAGAAATATCATCTAATGGTAGATATTAATATTACCATTGTCTAGTAATAAAATTCTATTAAAGCTATTAAATAGAACTGAAGATATAATGTCGAGAAAAATAGAAAACTTCCTTGTTGTATCCTAAAAAAGGATGACTTTTCTAATCTCAGTTGTATACGGTAATGAAAACGTATAAAACACGACCATATTGCCATCGTTACATAACTAACACCCGTAAATATCTAACAAATGTGTCTCTGAAACCTTATTGGCTTTCTTGGAGATGATTTCCGGCGACGGTTTGAACAGGTTTGCTGAAAATTAATCTTGCTAGAACCTTTCCTACAGTGGAAAACAGGCTGTTGCCCCAGTGTAATAGTGACAGCATCGCGGAGAACTTGTGGCAGCTTACCATGTTCTCGGCATGCAACGAGTATCACGTGGAGTATATTATGTAGGACAGAACCACTATGCTTCGATATCTCTTGTGGTATACCATCAACTCCAGCTGCCTTTCTAATCTTCAGCATGCCAATGGCAACTGTGGTCTCTTCCGGGGTTGGAGGCTCATCTAGTTCTATTCTGACTGGCTGCTGCCGGAGGTAGAGGATTTTATTTTCCTGGACAACATGGTTTGCACTTAACAGTGCCTGAAATTCTACAGACCAGCGGATGGGGATGGATGTTGTTTCTGTGAGAATCTCCTCACTGCGGATGGGACTGCGGACTTGAAATGTTGGGCCGTAAACAGCCTTGAGATATTCGCCAGTGTCTACCCATTGATGGATTCTTGGTGAGGTGTTAGTCCACCACTCATTCTGAACATCACAAAATTTGCGCTGCAGAAATATTCAGGCTTGGCGAAAGGCCGCTTTCTTCTCTGGGCAGGATGTTTGTTCCAGGTGTGCTTAGTGGGCAGAACTCTTCTTCTTTAGTAATTCCTGGATCAGTACCTCGTGTTCGTCAAGCCAATCCTTGTTCTTTTTCTTCGTAAACACAAGTATTTCTGCAGAGATATGTGCGATGGTGGTTTTCAGTTGTCCCCATAGGATTTCTGGAGAGTGGTCGGAGGGGCAATTGGGGTGATCAAGTTTTGCTTGTAGAACAACCTGAAAGCCTACTTTCACTTCGTCTAGTTGCAGACTACTAGTTTTTATTTTCCTGCTGATCGGTCTTCTCTTTTTTGGTTTGGGCTTGAAGTGAGGTTTGAGTTTGCAACAGACGAGGCGAGTACCAGTATGGCATTCTGTGCTAGGCGTCACTCTGTTGTGCATGACGTCAGATTGGTCTAGTTGACGCACTAGAGGTGCCAGTGTTTTGATCCGGGATACATCCGGGTTGTTTCAGGTTGCATCCAAGTTGCTGCAATATGGTTCTGGTGATGACGAGCTGATTTTAAGCGCCCGATATCTTTGCAGTTCCCAACCCCGTGTTATTCGAAAACTTCTTTCCAGGTCTCCGGATTTCAGCCCAATCTGTTATTGAAAACTCCTAGATTTATGACCTTATCACCGACGGTGATTCCCTGGAGGCGTCTGCACAGGTTTGAGTAGAAACAGTTGCTTGTTCCAAGATTGGTGCTGACGTTCCAACAGCACGGGAGTATGTCAGAGAAAAGTTCACGGCCTCTAAGCGACGAAAATATGTTGGCAAATTCAATCTAAATGTTGAAGTGAATTTAACGGTTTTTTTTTTTTAAGCTGGGAAAAAAGTACCCAAATACCAGATGTTGAATAAAAGCTGCAGAAATATAACAAAAGCTGTTACTCAGAGTTTATACAAAACGATATTTCAAAAAATTGCTGAGTGTATAAAAATAAAAAAAATCGGATAAAAGACATGCAAAGTGGAACACCATATATCGAATTATCTATAAATATAACGATTAAATGGGTTTGTAAAATACAATATAATGAAATAAAAATAAAAATGAAATCTTAAACATGAAAATAATGTATACATTTAACAGTCGGAGGTTTTCTTGAGAAATGTTTTTTTTTTCTGTAGTTTCAGCTCATAGCTGTGGTCATGCTGATGCACCACGGTTGTCGAAATATTTACAATATCCTTGCGGTGCAAAATAAACAATGCATTACAAAATACAAATCCCACAGTGGGATCGAAAACTAGTCCAGGATTCATATATATACCAGTATATCTATGTAACTATGCGCATGCATCAGTATATTTTGTTGTATATATGTATATTATAGATGGTCTAGTATGGGTATATACTGTTGTAGAATATTTATGTAATGCAGCGTGAAAAATTTTAATTTTAATTTTAATGTATTAATTTACTTATATTTCGAATATAATTATTTACAATATGTATTTTGAATCCACTTTGCGATTTAAGGTTTCCTTCGATTTTACAATATGATGAATTTATATTGAATTCCTTTCTCTTGTTCATTTCATGCTTAAGACCGTTAATTGAAAGGACCAATGAAACAAATCCATTTTTAAAGGTGTATTCTTTAACTAGTTTTCATTATAGCGTTATTTCTGTTCCATTTTAACAAAATTGTCCGACGAACAGGAACGTGAAACTCTGAGTAACAGCTTTTGTTATATTTCTGCTGCTTTTAAAAAACGGATGATATATATATGTGTGTGTGTGTGTGTATGTGTGTGTGTGTGTATACACTCACACATATATATATACAATATATATACATATATATATATATAAAAATAAGAAAATGGAGGAACAGATTCATTTCCACTTTCTACATGTATATATATATATATATATATATGTGTGTGTGTGTGTGTGTGTGTTTGTGTGTGTGTTGTGTGTGTGTGTGAGTGGTATATTATATTCAACTTAGTGTGTCAGTATACTAAGCCCTTTTGCAAAATAAAATATACCTTAAGTGTCATAGATAAAGCAGAATCCATTCAACCGCGACCAACTCTTTGTTTAATACAATATTCTAGTTATATGTAATTATAAAGTCGATATTTATTGTCTCTCGGTTACTTTCTCTTATATGCTACATAACATACAATATCTGCACAAGACAATATATATCCGGTTATTCCGGAAATTTCTATATAACACGTTCAAATCAATTCACGTTCATAATTTCACACATCATATAATTAATATAATCAAGTACTTTTCTGAAATAGTTCGCATGAATGTGCCTCTCTGTTTCCAGCAGAATACTTAATATCAAATAAATGAGAAACCATTAAAATATGTCTTAGATGTTTCAATCTTAAATTATATATTAGGTAAAGAAGAAAATGTAGATATTATCCAATCGATGTTTTCATAATTGTCATACTTTTCATGATATATTCAGCTTTAAATTATATCATTCACTTTAGTAAAGAATTATATATTGCTAAAATATTTCTCCTCTTTTAGTTTTCTTTTTAGCGTTTATTACTGGATTGTAATGGGTATTAAAATCCAAACGTTTTTGTGCCAATACTTTCTGTTTAAAAATTCAATATTACGAATAATATCTTTTTAATACATGCGTGGTTTCATTGATTTCTTACTTAGGAAAATGTCACAAGTATTTAGATGAGAAAATTAGATAATGTAAGACGCGTTCAGTTCTCTTGTGTATGATATGTCGTACGTGAATAGAATTGCCTGAAGCAGGAATCAAAAAGCAGCCAGTAGAGTTATAACTCTCACTAAGAGACATTCTATATATCATTTTGGCTCAAAGACGTAAGTATAGAAGTAATTAGTTACTATGATTAATTTTATTTATGATTCATTTCTTGTTTTTTAGAAAGTAAATAAACATAAATAGCTATGGTTGTTTTATTTCGGCGTAAATAATGACTACAATTGTCTACCAACTGAAAGTTAAAATTTTCTAATCATAGAGAAATTGCTGAATAAATTAATTTTTAATCAGGCGCAAAACATCTTACTCTTCTGAAGGTAAGCTCTGGAGACACATCAATTTACACTAACAATATTATATTACTCGCAGGAAATAATGTGTAAATGAACAATTTAATAAAATTACCAGACAGCTACAAATTGCTAAAATAAAATTGCAGCCAAAAAAAAATGTATGTGATACTTTTCTTTGTCCTTAACCTTAAATGTACCCTGATAAAACGACCAATGATCAAATGCATTGCGGTCGTAACCATACTTTTCTAGGAAGTAGTTATGGCTACCTAAAAAAAAGTGTCCTTTCCTTTTTATCGTATGGAGTAATTTGCTGGATATTTCACAGTTAATTTTAAAAGTTGTAGCGATGACGTAACAAGTACAGTGTTTCAGTTGAGCTGGTGTTAGGCGTGTTGGTGTATAAGTGAAAATTATTATGCTGTACTAAAACTGTTAGAATCTATGCACTAGTCCTTTTATTATTTCATTTCAGTTTTCTCAGACGTTCATATTTCTATTCATCTATTTCGATATACTCTTTTAATTGTTTCAGTCATTTGACTGTGGCCATGCTAGAGCACCGCCTTTAGTCGAGCAAATCGACCCCAGGACTTATTCTTTGTAAGGCTAGTACTTATTCTATCGGTCTCTTTTGCCGAACCGCTAAGTTACGGGGACGTAAATGTTAGTTAGTTAGTTAGTTAGTTAGTTAATTTGGCTCAAAAGCAAATAGCAAGGCCATGTAGGGGGACATGGAGTTAAGTACAGGGTGGTGTTCATGTAAAGAGTTCAGGCCACTTGAGGTCCAGGGAGGCTTTGAACAAAGCGGTCGTCGGCATCTTCACCATCTCGTCTGGCAGCCTGTTCCACGGATCCGCAACCCGGACGGAGAAAGCTCCTCTCCTTCGATTGAGATGAAATCGTCGCAAGTAGAGCTTTTCGGAATGACCCCGCAGCCGATGCTCCGGAGCAGGAGTGAAGAGCAGCTCTTTCGAGAGGTTACACTTCCCGCTTATGATGTTGTGGGCGAGAATGAGATCACCACGGCGGCGGCGTTTTTCAAGAGAACAAAGGTCGAGCGTCCTCAGCCTTTCTTCGTAGGACAAATTTTTGAGACCATGAACCATGCGGGTAGCCAGCTTCTGGACTCTTTCGAGATGCTGTATGTCTTTGAGGAGATAAGGAGAAGAGGCTTGAATCCCATACTCCAATATGGGTCTCACCAGCGTGACATAGAGTGGTAGGAATATGGCTGCTGTGAGCATTCCGAATGACCGTCGACTCAAAAACAGAATTCCGCGCGCTTTGTTGGCAGCATGGACGCACTGGGCCGAAGGCGAAAAGGAGGAATCCACCAAGATACCCAGGTCCTTTACCTGAGCGGTCCTCTCCAGCAGCAGACGACCCGGCTCGAAATCACACCAACATCGGTTGTCAAGTGATGTTGGGAGGACAAACACAGACACCCAAACACATACACACACATACATATATACATATATTCTGAAATAACACAACTTAAAGTATAACAATTATGTACTAACTGTTGACGTGTGCAAAAGTCATAAATTTTAACTGCAAACACCATAAGAATATATTTGGTCGAGTATTTTTTTCTAACTCTGGTAAAGAACATTTTATTTCCTCACGATAATATATTAATTTTACAATATGTAGAGGTACGAACATCAACACTCTATTCCCATCATTTCCTGCAGTAATTTGATTGAATAAATCCATTATTTAATTCGAATGGTGGGTTGAAGAAAGGTTACTACAATAATTCAGATATTGGAGTTACTTTTGAATTCATAATAAGAATCAGGACGATCTGAGAGAAACTGCGATGACAGACAAAGTATTTTCAAGAGGAGAGTGACAGAGTGTATCACAGTGAATGCACTTAACATAACACCGATATTTTGTGTCCAACAAAACCATTCCGGTGTTAAATGCAACGCGTAATCGTCAGGAAAAACAATAATCAACTTATTTCTCAATATTCTAGAGTTGGCGTTGCGTTTGCAGAAGCAAATAACATTACGCTATTAAATAGATTACGATATCTACACCACATCATCCGGAAATCTGAGTTGGCGTCCCAACTGGTGCGCCTTTTCTTTTGTAATCATTTCGCCTTTTAATTCATAATATTACATATTCATTGGCAATAACAGTCAGCTTAAGAATAGTCAATAACTATAAAATTTATTTCATATATTGGTTTCAAATTTTGGCCCAAGGTCAGCAATTCGGTGTGTGGGTAGGGGGGGGGAGATTTTAAGTCGATTACGCCGACTCCAGTGCTTGACAGGTACTTAATTTATCGAATCGGAAAGGATATAAGGTAAAGTTGACCTCTGTGGAATTTGAACCCAGAGCGTAAATACGGACGAAATACCGCTAAGTATTTTGCCCCGCGTGCTAAGCTTTTGTCAGCTCACAGCCTAAACTTATTTCATATATATAGTGTTTATCAGTTGTTATATAGAATATATGACGCTGCTTTACAAACTGAGATATGCATATGTATGAACTTATGAATTCAAATAGTTTCCTGTGTGTATTGCACAGAAATGTTACATTGTTATTTTGTGCTTAGTTGTTTGAATGAAAATAATATCATATAACAAGTATAACTTCATTTCACATGCAGTCCACAGCCAATTTCGCTACTTAAAAGCAGTACATTTGTACACAAAATCATATATAAGATTTAATTAAAGAAAAAATATCTTCTACTGATATGGGTAAACACCGATATTTGAAGACATATATAAGTTTTTATCTATTAGCGTGAAACTTCCCATTTCGATTTTTGAGTCATTGACTTTTATTTAATGTAATTGTCTGTTGTATAAGAATACACTTGCTTAAAGGATATACGAATAATTCCGCTAATATATTAAATTTGCAAACATATTATTCGCAGGTTTCACAATATATACGATTAATATACTTAAAAAAGTTATAGAAGGAAAAATATTTCATTTCGTCCACGATATTTATCAGTCTGGACAGGAAGTATTTAAGTATTTATTGTATTTCGTAGAGGGAATTAGTCTGCTTCTAATATGGCAGCATGACAATATTGAAAATCTTTTGTATTACCGTGCATTGACACTTGAAATTGAAAGACAGAATAAATTGCTACAATAAGTCAAATGCCGTTGCCTCTTTTCTTGTGCAATAATATATATATATATACATTTATAGAATACAACAAATGTCACGCCTTCCTCATTAGAAAAGAGTTAAATATTGTTACTTGTAATTTTAAGTCAGAAAATAAATTTTCAAACTGTTACTCATTTGTGCAGTTTGTAGCTTACAACTGAAACATGATAATAACTTTAAATGGCGTGCATAATTATTTCGTTGCAGTATTAACATTTAGAGAAGCAGCAGCAAATATACAGTGGAAATCATAGACTTTCATGTATATAATCCTCATAATGATAGTTTGGAGAAGCCGGAATGGAGGAGCTGGAATGATGAATCTGATAAAAACAGTGTGAAGTGAGGCTTAACTTCTGTGGCAATAAATAAGAAAATCAAAATCAAATTTATGCTATTTTACAGAAAATAAATTATTAGTGCGTGAAAGTACACGTGTACAAAAATATAAATTGGTTTAGAGGATATTCTTCATAAGCTTAGATGCACTGTTTTCAAAACTACTGTATGTGACGATATCTATGATGTTTCCTGTAGTTCAAAATATCCATCTTGTATTTGTTGTTCATTTGACTGCAGCTATGTTGAGGCATCGCTATCATGAATATCAGTCGACTAGAAATCGAACCAAGTAAATGTGTCTCTTACCTACTGGTGTTACCGATCGCCTTTTATTTATTGGCTGATTGAATTTTGGAATGCAAGGAGGTGTATTAATTCATGCACTTTAATATATGTATATACAAACGAAGAAAGACATATAACTCCCGCCTACACTCGCATATATACGTGGGTTTCTACTGCAAATTCAGTTTCCACTTTGTTTGGGGTATAGTATCCTAAAATTGAATGACTAACGATTGTACAAAACGCTGTATGAAATAGATGTTTATCTCTAACTGTATGCAGTACTTTCTTGTTGATTCTACTTATATCAGATCTCTCTCTCTCTCTCTCTCTCTCTCTCTCTCTCTTTCTATATATATATATATATATATATATATATATATATATAGAGAGAGAGAGAGAGAGAGAGAGAAGACACCCACACTGACACACGAAAATACATCACACACACATATATATGTATATAACTGGGTGTATAATTATATATAGATACTTGAATATATATATGCTTGTATATGCATATATATTAATTTAGTGATGCTATACAAATGGGTTTCCTCCGCTTTTCATTATAAACAATTTGAACGTCCTTGGGTTAAATCGCAGCAATTTTATAACGCTAAAAAGCAAGCGTTTTCATTGAAATCGGACATCGATTCACGACATAAGAATGTAGAGGCGGTAGTTTGGGAGTAAACTCGCGAACAATTAAATGTATAACGACACACTTGCATTCACAAATCTAGCAATATTAAAGAAGCAAGCTGGCAGAATTGACAGCACCCTGGGTAAAATACTTAGCTGTATTACGTTCGTCTTTCCGTTATGAGTTCAAATGCCGCCAAAGTCGATTTCGCTTTTCCTCTTTTCGGGTCTACAAAATAATTACCAGTTGGACACTAGGGATCAACGTACCCACCTTTCTCCCATCTCTGAAATTGGTGGACTTGTGTCAAAATTTGAAAAAGGTGTCGAGCTGGCAGAAGCATTAGCACGCTGGGCGAAATACGTGGTGCTTCGTCTGTCTTTACGTTCTTAGTTCAAATTCCACTGAGGCCGATTTTGCCTTTCATCCTTTAGAAGTTGAAAAGTTAAGTACCAGTTGTGCACTGCGGTCGATCTAATTAACTGGCCTCCTCTCCCAAAATTTCTCTAGAGTAGCGAGAATATCAAAGATGTGTCTCTTTATGAATATGCTTGCATATTTGACTGCACGTCATTTGGGTACACTTGTGTGTGTAACATTCGTTTGTGCGTATATTTGTGTGTATGCTTGTATGCGTGCTGAGTAATTGTCATATATACATATATATGTGGAGGCACATGGCCTAGTGGTTAGAGCCGCCGACTCACGGTCGAGGCATCGCGGGTTCGAATCTCAGACCGGGTGATGTGTGTGTTTATGAGCGAAAACACCTAAGCTCCACGCGGCTCGGCAGAAGGTAATAGCGAACTTCTTTCGCCAGACTCTTTCGCCACAAATTTCTCTCGCTCTTTCCTTCTGCATCTTGCAGCTCACCTGCGACGGACCGGCGTCCCGTCCAGTTGGGGAACCTATACGCTAAGAAACCGGGAAACCGGCGCTTATAAGCCAGGCATGGCTCGAGAAGGAACAAACAAAATACATATATATATATATATATATATATATGTGTGTGTGTGTGTGTGTGTGTGTGTGTGTTTATATAGATATATATATATATAGAGAGAGAGAGAGATAGAGAGAAAGAGAGAGAGAGAGGCAGTGTCATATTCATCTTAAATAACGTCTTGCTAATATATAGAAGGCGTTGTTGTATGAAGTTAGTTAAAATTAGTTACATCACAGCTTGCTTTCCTTCATTTTCGTTTCCTCTTCAATGATTATTTAAATAAATTGGCCATATGTTAAGAATTCCTGTTCCTTATTGCGGTTTATAACACACCAAGAAATATTCTGCCGTGATTGTAATCGCGATTCGAAATTTAGATCATCGATTCCCTATACTAGATAATTTGTAGATTTAAATTATATTTCTTGCAACCAACAATAGATATTTCAGGTTGATATCAACACAAGTTAAGGTTAACAATTAACATATGGTTCGTTTGGCGTCAAAACCATTCCGATTTATTCTGGTTATATTTCAAATAACTAAAGGAATTAACTGACAAACAACTTTTTTCTCTCTCTCTGTCTCTCTCTATCTCTCTGTCTCTCTCTCTCTCTTTCTCGAATTATCTGTGTGTGATTGTGTACGCGTGTGTGTACGACTGTGTGTGGACGGGTGTGTGTGTGTGTAAGTATATATGTAAGCATACATAGATACTAATATATATATATAAGTATGTATGTATGTATGTGTATCTATACATACATATATATTCTTCTATTTTTTTCATTCATTTCACTGTGGCCCCGCTAAGTTACGGTGACGTAAACACACCAACATCGGTTGTAAAGCGATGGTTGGGGAGGGGACAAACACAGACAAACAAAAATATACATGTATATATATATATATATATATATATATACATATATCTGCATATACATATATATTATGTTTATATATATATATCATATATATATATATATATATATATATCATATATATACACATACACATACAAACACTCCTGTAATATATGTCCTACTGTGTATAGTTATGCAAGTACGGTTTGCATGCATTTTGGAGGGACCGCATGTGTTTTTATATACGCCATTGTCTTAAATATTTTTATACGCATCATTATGTTAAACAATTTCTGTTTTAGAGCTTCTCTGGAAACATGGTGTTCCGTAAAGCCTTTTGAAAACGCTATGTTGAACGAGGAACTAAAACATTTTAAGTCATTTCTTCAATCCGATTTAAAATTTCTACATTCTCGTTTCCATTTGAAAGGGACTATTGCAGGACACGGATGAATGTTTCTATTATTTAGCGATATCATATATGGTTTAGAGTGGAAATGCCAGTGAAAAAGCTAACTACCATAGACAAAGATGATCCTATCACTTATAATTCTAAGTCACGCATGACCCGGAGAAATGTAACAGATAAGTATTTCACAGTAACAGATTTATATTTCAGAGTAACATACTGTGTGGCCGTTGCAACATCTTAGAAAACTATATAATTTCCATGTGGATATATCTAATTTACAATTTAGTCCACCGTTATCTAAGTGAGTAATAGTGGTACATATATCTCTGATACTTTATGGAAGTTGCTGTAGTATGGAACAACAAATCAGAACGATCTACAGTGCTACAATTATACATTAAGCTATAGAGCTACTGAAAACTATTCTATATTTTTTTCTAAATTGTTATCAATACTAATTTTGCTGGAACTCCAATGCATACCACTTGATAAAGAAGAAAAATACATAAATGTTTAAAACAAAATTTGATATTGGTTTCTACAATTATTTTGAGACCAAATAATTTTACTCTTTTTTCATATTTGTTTTATACAGCGATGGGATCAAAGGATTAAATATCAACGAGAAAATGTAAGTTAACGTACATCGAGGTTCGAACACAGCATGTGATAAGGTAGAAATGTATACCACAAAATACTTTCACAAGTTCTTTATAAAGTGTGACATCCATATCCTCCATCATGTCTCAAATATTGATTTCGTTTTAATAGCCAGAAAGATAATTTCTCCCGGTGAGGGTCGATTAATTTTTGCAAAGTTTGCTCAATCGACAGCAATATATTACTAGAATTCGTTTATTGACATTGCTATTATAAATTGGGAAATTAGATTTGAGCTGAGACGCATAAGAGGTGAAACTAAATCTTCTAATGTGTTTCATTTTGGAAACTTCCATATTAAAAGCTATGTTAGTTTTCATGGGGATAATGAGAATGTTTGACATTCATTAATTTATTAAAGGTATCAGTGTTGTTAATGAGAATTGGCTTCAACTATTTATCGACGCAATCTTTCTAACGTCATACACCATTCGGCTAAGGTTTCATTTATGCTGGATTCATTTTAACTGACACAAATAACTAATATTCTAGCGGATGTCAGAAATTAGAAGAAGTATAATCTCCATGTCTTCTATAAGAGTGAACGTTCATGGAAATTGTTTTAAGTGAAGAATATTACTAACCGAGACGAGTCTTTAGAGATGTGCATATGGTTACAAGGCAGGCGAGTGGTAGTAGTTAATTCTCCCTCAAGCTGAAGGCTGACATTAAATATGCGTTCAATGTTGGAAAGTAATCATTGAAAAATAAAACAGAAAAGAGAAACTGGACTCTGGAACGCGTCCAGAATGACCGAGGGTTAAAAAAGCTATCTCATATTACCGACAGATTAAATTGTGGTCATATATTCATTCTTCACTATTCTGTTTAGTATAGCTCTCTTAATTCCACTCTCAGAGAATGGAATAAGCAGAGCAACCGCACACAAGAATGTCGCTGAGGAGGCCACAGATGTTTGACAAAGGATTTCCGGACAATGGATATGAGTTAGAAGAAGAAGGGTAATAAAAGCGTGAGGAATGTATATATAGTGCGTGGGTATATTTGGCACAAAAAAAAAAAAAAATACCATCCCGAAATACAACTATATCTGTTTCAACACACGACGTTACCCCAGGAATCTCGCAACACAAATTCATAATCGTAAAGATTAATTACTATTTAATATATTCACTAAAAATACTGCCTAAAATAGCGCTGCATATTCTGGTGAGGAGGTACAGATGAGTAAAATGTCCTCAATGATTTGATGCAATATAGAAGAGTAAAACGACCTCAATGATTAACTTGTAGACAAATAATCACTACCGGAATATGTAAGGTAAAATTGAATAACCGAGTGAGTTGTAAATATATACTCTAAAGACATTAGAATTAGTGCCATTCAGTTTAATTCCACCAACATCTGACTGTTGGCTGCATCTAGTACAACATTAATAAGGAAAAAATCTGGCGTTTCGAGAGTGTGTAACTGAAATCAATATCAATTTCCTACTTGGTGCCAAATATATTCCTTCTAGTTATATTATACGGCGGTGAACTGACCGAATCGTTAGCACAACGAGCAAAGTGTTTAGCGGCAATTTGTCTGTCTTTACGTTCTGAGTTCAATTTCCGCCAAGGTCGACTTTGACTTTCATCTTTGCGTTGTCAATAAAAACGTACCAGTTGAGCACTAGCGTTCATTTAATCAACTTTCTCCACTTACGCGAAATCTTTGGCCTTGTGCAAAACTTTGAATCCAGTGTTATAACGTATATCATAATCTTACCTACTCTGACCCCTAAAAGATTTACATAGATATCATGTTGAATTCTAGCCTAAATTAAGTATGCTAGTATTCTGGAGATTCCTATCGAAGAATCCTGCCAAATTCACAGTGTTTTCTACATTCCCCCTGTATACAAGGCGTACATAGAACCTATGATGAGCATGACATTCTAGTACAATTTCGTAGGAAGGCTGTTTTACCAGAGACTTTTTCAGTATACATTTTCATTTCGAGAATAATATTTTCATGTATATAATTGTGTTCAAAAATAATTTCTGTAGTTTTTACTTCCAAAAAAAAAATTTGATACTTAAATGACGTTTCAGAATTAAAATTACGTTTAAACTGAAATGAGAATTGTTGTTTTACTGATTGATATACTTTGGAGACTAGTTTACCTAATGTAAACTTCATTTTTTCCCTTCGGATGTATGTTTTTAATCAAGATATCATCTTGATTAAAGAGGGACATAATTTTATTTATTAGAGTGAAAGCAAATAGACTTTAGAATATTTAATCAGACTGGGATTCACTTGAATAAAAGCTAATACACAGTTAATATAATAAAGTCTGATGAAATATGTTGTTATTAAAGTGGTTTTGAAACTAATATATTAAAATACCGCTACGCCACGGGCGATAAGGACGGTTGAAAGTGTTAAGAAGTGGAATCGAAAAGAAAATAATCATAATGACATTTCGAGATTCTATAGTTGTTAAGATAGAGAAATTGATATGATTTATTCTTTCTATTGATTCGTCTCCAACAACAGCAGCGGTTTGGCTTCTCTTTTATTCAGTAATTTATTTTCCGTTAATACACCGCTGGTAATTTGTGGCTTATTTTAAATGGTTTTTCAGTCTTCACATAAATATAACAATTCTAATTCGTCTCCGAATGCTTCAATTAATGTATGGCAGAACAATCTTTGTGGCAGTTGCTTTTTCTTCTTCTTCTTCTTCTTCTTCTTCTTCTTCGTCTTCTTCTTCTTCTTCTTCGTCTTCTTCTTCTTCTGCTTCTTCTTCTTCTTAGTCTTCTTCTTTTTCTTCTTCTCTTCTTCCTCCTTTTCTTCTTCTCCTCTCCTTCTTCTTCTTCTTCTTCTTCTCCTCCTCTCCTTCTCTTCTTCTTCTTCTTCTTCTTCTTCTTCTTCTTCTTCTTCTTCTCCTCCTCTCCTTCTTCTTCTTCTTCTTCGACTTCTTCTTCTTCTTCTCCTCCTCTCCTTCTTCTTCTTCTTCTTCTCCTCCTCGCCTTCTTCTTCTTCTTCTTCTTCTTCGTCTTCGTCTTCTTCTTCTTCTTCTTCTTCTTCTTCGTCTTCTTCTTCTTCTTCGTCTTCTTCTTCTTTGTCTTCTTCTTCTTCTTCTTCTTCTTCGTCTTTTTCTTCTTCTTCGTCTTCTTCGTCTTCCTCTTCGTCTTCTTCTTCTTCTTCTTCTTCTTCTTTGTCTTCTTCTTTTTCTTCTTCTTCTTCTTCTTCTTCTTCTTCTTATTATTATTATTATTATTATTATTATTATTATTATTATTATTATTATTATTTTTATTCTAAGAGAAGGGCTTTAGTCAAAATCACAGATCGAAGTACTTAACGAGGAAGTTTATGTTATCGGGCCCCGAAAAGAATTGAAAGCATTTGTTAAGTTGATCTTAACAGAGTTTGAACCGAGAATGCATTCTTTACAAAGCGTGAGAAAGAATACAACAAAATATTTTCCTGTGAACTCGTTACTATGCATTAGTTTTTAACTTTGGCACATTGCCAATAATATTGATTCGATACTATCTATTCATTACTTCATTGGCGTGATTCCGCAACCCCAGAGAAATAAAACATACATTTTAACTCGGCCAGATTTTAAACTATGTTGTAAGAAATCGGAATAGACAGTCTAACACATGTCTTCCGAGCTCAAATGATTCTTCAAGCTCGCCACTTTTATAATATTGGATTTCTCATTAGCTATGAAATCTAACAGTTGTAGTGAGGATATGATACGCTCAAATACTTGAATAGTGCAATTTTTTGTGGATTTCATAGGGATAAAATGCTTGGATCGTTTCGGTTTGAACGGCAGTTTTTCTAGCGGTGTCATATGAAATTGTCACCCATAATTATGAACCTTGTATCGATCTATTGCATTTCAATCTGTTTTAGGGTTAGGGTTAGGGGTGGGGGTAAAGGTATCTGTTTTTCTTCCCAAATGTAAATAAACCCAATCTGTTTCTTAAACGAGGGACATATTCATACGGCACAGAATTTTTTTTACCTCAATAGACGTCATTGATTGGTTGAAATTGCAGAAATTGAAGAATAAAAACAACAAATATCTTACAAACTATACAATTGTCTCAATAAAGTCAAGAGAAAAAGATGTTTTATAAACACATTCTACCAGTATACGAAGTTTAAAATATTTTTAGTTACCTAGAAATTATGTTAAAAACTGCCGTTCAAACCGAAAAGACCCAAATGCTTAACTGATAATAAGGGAATTTGAATTCAAAACGTAAACAACCTCAAGTAAATGTAACACTGAAAATCACTGGAATTGAACCTAAATCGTTTGAAACACAAGCCCGAGGCCGTACCAAGTGGGGCTATTATATCGCCATCGGAACCAAAAAATTCGAAACCATCAAAAGGGAGAAGAGAGAAATCAAACGACAGGACAGAACGGTTGCACAAAATCATCCTCGTCCTGCACCAACATTACAATGCCATTAACTCTTGCATACAAGAATTAGTCTATATTGTTATCAATGGTATCACCGTAAAAGAAAGCGTTCAGCAAAGAAGAAAATAAATTCTCGTACACGAGGTAAATTTGACGACGTCGAAATAACACAAGGTAATTTGTGTAATATTCTAACGATTACATATACCAAACAATACAAATATTTATTAGTCGAATATGTAAAATTAAGTACCTTTTCACCAACAAATTAAAAAAATATTTTTTGTAACTAAAAACTTTCAAACTTCGGACACTGTTAGAATGTATCGTATAAAACATCTTTTACTCTTAGCGTTTTTGAGAAAAGCTTATATTTAGGAAGTTATTTCACGTTAAAGTTGTAGTATTTCGGTAATTTAAAACAATCAATAGCTGAGTAAAATTACTGCTGTTGTTTGTCAACTAGAACTTCCGGCGGTGTATATTTCGTTTGTCACTGTTATATATGACAACCCTAACCCTAACCCTAAATCCTAAACATTAAACCTAACCCTAAAACCATGGCCCTAACCCTAACCCTAAAACCTTAACCCTAACCCTAACCCTAAAGCCCTAATCCTAGCCCTAAATCTTTAACCTTAACCCTAAAACCTTAAAGCTAAATCCAGTACAAATGCATGAACGATTTCATAAATAACAGTGACAAACGAAAAATACACCGCTGATAATTGTTGTTGACAAACAACGGCAATAATTTTATTCAGCTGAATACACGTTATTGATTGGCTGAAATTCCCGAAATACTACAACTTTAACGCGAAATAACTTCCTAAATATAAGCTTTTCTCAAAACCTCTAAGAGTAAAAGTTGTTTTATATGACACATTCTACCAGTGTTCGAAGTTTGAAAGTGTTTCGTTACAAAAAATTATTTTAAAAATTCGTCGGTCAAATGGTAAAGATCTCATTGTTTTACTGATCTCAGAAGGGAGAAAAGCAAATTCACTCACGCTGAATTTGCAAACGGAAAGCAAAGAGTTGTAAGTAAATAGCATGAGATTTGTGTTTTTCTTATTAAATAAATAAACAAATAAATAAATAAGTGATGAGAACAACATCAATAAAAGAGGAAGCACTCTGGATTTAGACACTATGAAACAGATGAGAGGAGTTAGTCCATTATATCTGTCTCCGTTCTCCATTTACCTAGAAATAATGAATAGCAAACATGACCTCCGACTCACGGAAAAAAGTACAACTTGGCCTTTCATTCTCTCAAAGATGTGGAGTTATACTAATTACCATTTACGTGTGCCACTATAATTAGCTTAATTTCCAAATCAGTTTGCGTTAAAACACCAAGTAATATTTAATTTAAGAAATAAGCTCTATTACTCCAATAATTTACGTAAGGTCGTAATCATCAGAACAACCAAGACACCTTGTCTAATACTCAAATCAGACAATCTGATTAAAGTTAGTGGTATAATAATAATAATAATAATAATAATAATAATTTGTTTCTTTACCACCCACAAGAGGCTACACACAAAGGGGACAAAGAAGGACAGACAAACGGGTTAAGTCGATTATATCGACCCCAGTGCGTAACTGGTACTTAATTTATCGACCCCGAAAGGATGAAAGGGAAAGTCGACCTCGGCGGAATTTGAACTCAGAACGAAATACGGCTACGCATTTCGCCCGGCGTGCTAACGTTGCTGCCAGCTCGCCGTAATAATAATAATAATAATAATAATAATAATAATAATAATAATAATAATAATAATAATAAAGGTATATGTGGACTACACAAATGTATATGACGTGATCCTACACTCGTAATTTATTGATTGACTTAAACTGCTTAATGTCCCACATAATATAATGAAGTTAATACAAAACTCAATGATAACGTGGCATAGTGAACTCTCACCATGGGAAGATAAGCTAGGAGAGGTAAATATCAAAAGAGGAATCTTTCAAAGGGATAGTCTGTCGCCTCTACTATTTGTTGTCTGCATAGCGCCACTAACAAACGTTTTAAGAAAGATGAAGTGGGGTACATGCTACAGCATATGTTCTGGTCAATACCACAAATTTTCTAGTCAGTTACTTGACCTTCGCCAGTTGAGCATTTTACTTGGTGGCTGACGATACATGCATCTCTGACAACGAGTAGGAGTAGAGGTTGTGAGGAGCATCATAGCCATGTGGCGAATGGAATTCTTTGTGGTCTGAATAATTCGACGCTGGAAACATAGGTGTTTCATTCAACATCTTTAAACAGACCTTACTCAGGGATTTTTCGATCGGGATGGTGTACTCAGCACGAAAACAATTTTAACTGCTCTCCACCTGTAATATCATGCACTGTTAATCTTAATATGTGATCACCATGTTGCGCACATATGTGTGATGTGCCTGGTGTAACCTTGTGGGACAGGTTGTCATGATGTGTGCATATTGGTCTTCGTATATCTGTACACCAGTGTCATTTTGATAGCATGCATTGCTACCTCAATCAAAGATGGTGATGATGATGATGATGATGATGATAATAATAATAATAATAATAATAATAATAATAATAATAATAATAATAATAATAATAATAAACGCAATGATGCAGTACCAGACAGTGGCTCTCATGGCTTCTGATCTGAACTGACCAGATGTTTTATCAAGTAAATTGTTTATCTTGATATAAAACATGGTCTACAGCAAATATTCTGCTCAGCAGCACACATTTGCTCGTCAGTTATTTGACCTTAACCAGGTGAGTATGCTCCTTGTTCACTGACGATATGGGCATCTCTGATCACGAGCGGAAGTAGTAGGGGTGCATCATAATAATGTGTATAGAGTAATTCTTTGGGGTTTGGATAATTCACCTCTAGAAACATAGGTGTTTCATACAACATCCTTAAACCCATGTTTAGAGACCTTTTGATCGGGATGGGCTACGGAACCTGAAGAAAATTCTAACTGGATCTTATCTGAAGTTTTACACGCTGTTTATCTTGATATGAGATCACCATGTGGCGCGCATATGGTTGTAATGTGTGTGTCTGGTATACACTTATCAGACGGTTAGTTATGAGGGTTATATTGTGCTTTGTATATTGCACCCGTGTCACTGTAATGGCATGCACTGCTTTCTCACACAATGATGATGGTGATACTACTACTACTAGTACTACTAGTACTGCTGCTGCTGCTGCTGCAGCCACTACTACTACTACTAATACTACTACTGCTGTTGCTGCTGCTGCTTCTACTACTACTACTAATAATAAAAATAATAATAATAATAATAATAGTAATAGTAAGTAGTAGTAGTAGTAGTAGTAGTAGTAGTAGTAGTAGTAGTAGTAGTAGTAGTAGTAGTAATAATAATAATAATAGTGATGGTGATGATGATGATGATGATGATGATGACGTCCAGAAGTTTTTTATTAGGCATATTAAGTCTTACTTAGAATTACAACAAATATTCAAACTGACACTGCGTTCGGACAACAATACTGTAAATTAATTACATTAATTTGGTACCTGATATTGTTGTAAATATTTATTACACGACCTCACGGTACATAGGAAAAGAGGGACCGATAGAACGACGACTTTCTGGTTCATTAATCTTAATCAGCAATTGGATACCATATATCCTAAAGCTAATTGTAATTTCATATTGGCTTTAGTATAAATGGTATCTAATTGCTGATGAAGGTCAATGAAGCAGAAAGTCATCGTCCTGTCGATCCCTCTTTTCCTGTTCATGGTAAGGTTGTACAATAAACAATTACGACCGTCTTTTGTACTAAGTTAATAGAATTAATTTATGTAATTATTATACAAACAAAAGGTCGGCAAGAATATTTTGTTGTAGTCCTCACTAAACTTTAGTAAAAGAAATAGGCATCTTTTTAATGACGAAAGTAGTAATTCATATATATATATATTGATAAATGAAAGAATGGTGTCGAACGACGATTTAACAAAATTCCTTTATTCTCGACATATGTTTCGAAGACTGCATATTCTTAATTCCGAAGGAATAAAGGGTGCATTATGCCGTCTTCTCATCAGGAAAGACAAGGAACTTATGTCAGCATCATGACGAACAAGACCTTTTAGATGACTGCCCACACGGAGTCCATAGTGATAATCCGTACCAGGATAATTCATTCAACTACTTAAACATATATATATGTGGTACAAATATATATATATATATATATATATATATATATATATATATATATATATATATATATATATATATATATATATATATATATATATATATATATATATATATATATTATATATATATATGGTACAAATAACGAGTACCATGCTGATAGAGAAATACATACATGAAGGAAAAATGAAGTAATTACACATTCAGAATCACCATGGGAACGGAATATGCTTTCTGCACCAGCTGATTTCAATCTCCAGGTGTGTGTTTAAAATTACCAAAATCCGTTCTTTTCATTTTCTCTACACTCACTCATTAGTCAATAAATTCACTAGAGAAAATCATCTCCATCACACTCCATTTCAAATATCCCTGCTGTCCATCACCACCACCACCACCACCATCACCACCACTATCACTACAGTCGCCTGCATTTCTGTATTTCTTTTATTTCAGGTTTTGTTGTAACTCATGGAGTCTTGCAGTCTTACAGGCATCGCACTAGCTACCTGTAGCCTACGGTTACATGCTATCTCTTCTTTTAAACTATGTAATAGTTTCCTGATTATCCTGGCCGTGCCAAGAAGGCAAACCTTTTGTGACAGTTCTACTGGGCACTCTATTCCGATTTCCATTATATTCCTCTTAATACCTTCTGAGACTGTTCCCAAGGACCCAACAATAATTGACACTACCTTCACCTTAATTTTCCATAGCCGTGTTATTTCGTAATTAAAATGGTTGTATTTATCTATCATCATCTTTATGAGTGTTTTCTTCTATCAATTGCGTTGCCATTTTTCCCGATATATAGCGCAAGAAAACTCAGTGCATGTATTAATAAGCCATTACGGTAAACACGATCAGATTGTTTATTTACAAAATCAAATGCAGAGATGGAAAAAAAGAAAAGAAATTTATTTACATGGAAGTTTAGTGTTTTTTATTGCGACCATGCTCTTCTCATTATGTGAGATGTACCAGTTAAAACAGCAAGGGATAATTCTGAAACAATTGCTTATTTCGTTTGGTTTTGAATCATTTCTAGTGCTTCTACAAGGATTGGTATTGCAACTGCTTTCAGATTCCACATTTTTTCGAGTTCAATGAAGAAATGTTTATATTTTTCAGTTAGTCAAATTCCTTAGTTACAATATTATGATCACAAGCGATACTCATGTCAATCAATAAACAGACCTTATAACGTTGAGCTCTTACAATAATATCCGACTTATTAGTTTTAATGGTTTCGTATATAATGGAAAGTGCCAAACAATTGTTACAATTTTTCGTTCAGCAAATGTCTGAAGGTGGTGCTTGCACCACCTGTCAGCAGTTTTGATTTATGTCGACACATAAACTTTTGTATTGTAGATATTGGCCAACTCTGTCATGTCTTGATGTATACTCTACTTGAGTTAAGATTGTACATATAGCGATTAATTGGGCCACTGCTTCAACCTACACATTGCAGAGTCGTTGCTTTGGATCCATTCTCTTTTCTCACATTGGCTTGGTAGTTCCGGATCAACAAGCTTCGATCTTGAGCAGCTAAGATGAAAACACTACTTTCCTAGTTTTTCGATCTATGCTGACCAGTCCTTCGTTTGTCCATTCCACAACTCCTGCGTAGTAACGGATCACACTTTCATCTTACGTGACGATGACTATAATCAGGTTCCATCATTTCAGCTTAGGTCTACATAGATTTTTAACTCTTCTGGTGTATTCAGAATTAATTTTCACCTTCATATTGGTGTTCATTTTTTGCCCTAAATATAAAAGATACATATATCACTCTCCATTCACTTCTGTTATGCGTTCATCAACCTGAAGTTGTACTCCACTGTTATCTGATTTAGGCCCTCTCCTCAATAACAGAGCATTTCTCTATACCAAATACCAACTGGAAGTCTTAAGAGAAAATTCGTGTGGTACGAATAATGGAATCCCGTTGACCTCTGCTAGTTCAAATCATTCATAAACAGAAGCTAATTGATTGGTCTCATATTTTTCTGTAACTTGTAACCAGCTCCCAACTTTCTCGGAATTTTGGAGAGTGGTGACACATGAACAATAAACAATAATAGTGACACAGCCTCTCTTCGAAAGATTTACTTCTTCATGTCGACTTGTCCAAGTTCTCTGCCAAATGCAGTCATAACTGGCTTCCAATTAATCATACTGCTTTTGAATAAGTAAATCGTACTCTTAACTACCCTGATCATCTCCAGGCATTTCAGAATCCACAACTGAGGAACCACATCATATGCCTTCTTATGGTAAATCCAAGCCAATGATAGGTTTATCAACCTTGTTCGGTAGTTCCTAAGAATTGCCTTAGCAATGACAAAATTTCGTTTTTCTTGTGATCTCTTCCTGCAGTCTTTCTGTTCATTCGCTAGCGGTGATTTCTTTCAAGGTGTTATACAATTAATTCTCTATTTTCACAATTAGAAGCTTCTACATCATAAGTAAACAAGGAATCGGAAGTTAGTTGGTTTGGTCGTTCTGAATGAAGTCAGCTCTTCCTTTGACCATCCATTCTAGTACAATTCATTGGTGTACACAACCTTGCAGTTCTCTTTTTTCTGTGGTTTAGGATAAAAATTAATTAAAACTTTGAACCAAAAACTTTGGGCGACTTCTGGGGAAGCTGTCTTCCAATTTCTCATCATACCAAGTGTGACTTGAATATCTTCCGTTGTTATGACAATGTACTCCTATATCTCCAAGTTTTTTTCAGTTCTTTTTCACTTCATGTAGTCGTGGCGACCTGTTGTTTTATTTTACATACTCTGACCAGATCCTACTCAAAACCTAAGTAGGATTGTTAAATATAACCAGAGGTATGTGTAATGTTTATTGTCGTTTCTGATACTCCAATTGATTGTCAGATGATGAGCGTACACTCGAAATATATTCACTAGAGTTACTCGGTTTTAAGTAAACTTATTCTAGACAACAGAGTCTCTCCAATTACACATTATTCTTCAAGTTGAAACTGAAGAAAATTATGAAGAGTAGGCTGAGGTGTGAAGTGTGGGTCTAGAACGTTTCAGTCCTTTCTGCGTAAGCGAGCAAAAGGATGGAAAGTAACCACTCCCTTTTCATGGTCTGGCGGTTATCAGCAGTAACATCGTCAGCATGGTTTTAGATGACGGATACTAGCAATCAGCACAGGAAGATATAAGTTCGATAAACGTTCACAAAACAGCACGCACAGACATCGAATGAGAGCGTCGGAATCATTGCCGTTTCAGAATATGAATAGATCCATATCAAAGTGGCATCGTTGCAACTGATTGAAATGCGCTGCTAAACTTTATTTCTGCTTTGAAATCATTTCCAAGGTTACAAAAAAAAACACTTTTCATAAAATTTCATTTGTTCAAAGCTTAATCTGACTTGCTTCATTATTTTGCGTACAATAAGTTGACGAAGTGGCAGAATCCTTAGAGGACCGGGCAAAAAGGACTTCGCGGCATTTCGTCCGTCTTTACGTTCCGAGTTCAAAGCACCCCAAGTGAACTTTGCCATTCATACATTCTGTGTCAATGAAATAAGTACCAGCTGAGCACTGAGACCAATAAAATCATCGAAGCCCCGCTCCTAAATCACAAATTGCATAATAATCTATCTATATGGCAGTTTTTCTTTATCAGATAAAATATTATTTACCGCATTACAGGTCGTTCGATTTACATTCAAATTGAGACTATGTGGGAGAAATGGATTTATGCAGTTCTAAAGCTTTATCAAAGCAAAATCATTTAATCATGCATAATCGTAGGTAAATTTGTTCAGTTGAATACGCCAACAAAATAGAAATTTATTTTGTCCTGGAAAAGTAAAATGAGCCTTGCGTAAAACTGTAAATTTCATTACAATTGCACAAAATAAGTTGAATACATTTTAGTATAGCAATATACTTCACTATGTGTAATATTCACGTTCCTTAATTGTATAGTAATTCTGTAACGTGATTAGTTAATGCTAATATGGAGTTTCACACGCCGTTCGAGAATTACTGTCTATGTAGCTATTTATCTGATTATAATGATGAAATTAGCCGACATTTGACGTGAAGTTTAGGGAAAATTCGCATACGTGTTACCTTTTAGTAATGTATGCACTGCTTTTGGGAGATGGAATATATTGCCAAATTTGGTCATACGACAAAACAATGAATGATTGCAACATACACAGAGATTGTGCTTATATTCAGATTATATCGATTGTATTGTAATTGTCGAGAATGTATGTGCTGCTTTCGTCTACTCTGTATATAACCCTCTCTTGCCCCTCCTCTTTGTTCATTTTGTTCGATTCCTTACACAGGTTATATAATTTGAGCTAAGAGGGATTTTCAAATAAGATTATGTCAAATAGAAGCGTTTCGCTTCAAGATTAGAATTGAACGTATACTTAAATTGCTACAATGAAGAATTGAAGCAAATTATGCTATACGGCTCATTGCAGTATTAGGCTTAGAGACCGTTCATCGAATAGAATAACGATTACAAATATATCTAATTAATTTTGCATTACAAACGTCATCGGCGTCATTACTTTCAGATTCTATATAATTTTCGCGTTGTTTCTACAGCTCAACGCTTTAGACTTTGATATTATCTTAAAAAAAAAAAGAAACTTAAAATCTAAATAAAAATAGAGTGAATATCGAATTGCGGATGTGCGCGTATGTATGTGGCGGCAAGAAACTCTAAGAAAGGAATTATGAAAATTTTTCTCGTTCCAGTCATAAAACATGCTTTATTAAATGATATTAATATCATCTTATTCTTAGCACTATTTTATTCTGTGATAGATATCATTTTTGTGTAGATGCTTATTTGTGTGACAGTTTGTATGTGTATGAATATATGTAGAATTTCCTTTAATATAGCTGTATTGTTTGCGATAAAATGCTAAGCTAAATCGTTAGCTGGCCATTGTAAATTTATGAACTATAATGTGATGCAGTACAATAGTCTTAGTCACCGGAAGTGCTGGTAATAAACATTAAAAATATGGCGCCGGATTCAATTACATCTTCCTATTTGAAGTGTTATTACGAGAATATGGCGATAGAAAATAGCGTAATAGATATGTATATCAATTGACACACACACACACACAGACACACACACACACACACACACACACACACACACACACACACACACACACACACACACACACATATATATATGTATGTGTGTGTGTGAGTGAGTGTGTACGCGTATATGTTTGTGTGCGTGTGTGTGTGTGTGTATGCGTGTGTGTATGTGCACGCGCGTGTGTGTGCAACCGAATAAAAAAGAATAACAAAAATTCCTTTCCCCCTTAAATTCCGATATTGATTATGTGTTTCACTCCGCATTTAGGGTTGATACCACATTATATCACTTTACATATAATATTGGCGATTGATAAAGTAATTTGCAAAGCAGACATATCAATGACCCTCTGTTATGTTAGACACATATTTCAATTCTTCCATATAGACGTAGAAAGTTAGATACATTAAATCGAACATTAGCGAAGCTATTCGCATACACATTCTATAGGCACGTGTGCAGATCGTTGGATTGTAATTAATGGTCATACCAATTATAACAGTTGTATTGATGCTAGGTGAATCATTCATCCTACGTCGCTAAATATATCACAACAGACATAATGATATTATCACCACAAGTGAACTGTAATACAATTTATTGATATTCCTTGCATTTGCACATGGAGATTACACAACAGCAGCAGCAATATTAACAGCAATAAAACTACAACAATTACAACAACAAAAAACTACTACTACTACTACTACTACTGCTGCTGCTGCTGCTGCTGCGGCTACTACTACTACTACTACTACTACTACTACTACTACTACTACTACTACTACTACTACTATTACTCCGTATCATTTACTGATGCTCGGCATCTTTTAATTATTTCCATAATGTTACTGTCGCCCACCAACAACTTTATATGCAATTTAATAATCCAACGGATGGAAGACCTGCATCTGAGGATGTACATCTAAAGTATTAAAGCAACCTGGAAGATTACATGCATATACATGGGGTATTTCATAAATCTACCAATGTAAAGAATCGTTAAGCATGAAACTACTAGCAGCTCTTTTCGTAAATTTGTATTAACTTGATATTTATGTCTAACTGTATGGAGTACTTGCTTTGTTGATTGTTCCTTTATGAGATCTGTGAATTTGTAAACTCTCTCTCTTTCTTTCTCTCTCTCTCTCTCTATATATATATATATATAAAAATCAAAATAAGCAACAAGAATAACTTATTCTTTGTAAGTCTAGTACTTATTCTAACGGGTTCTTTTGACGAATCGCTAATTTACGGGACATAAACAGACAAGCATCGGCTGTCAAGCGATGTTGGGGGGAGGGCAAACACACAAACACAGTATATATTATATATATATAATATATATATATATATTATATATATATATATATAATATATATATATACATACATATAGACGACGGGCTGCTTTCAGTTTCTCTCTACCAAATCCACTCACAAGGCTTTGGTCGGCCCGAGGCTATAGTAGAAGACACTTGCCCAATGTGCCACGCAGTGGGACTGAACTCGGAACCATGTGGCTGGTAAGCAAGCTACTTACCACACAGCCACTCCTGCGTTTACACATGTATATATAAATGTATATATATATATATATAGTAATATATATATGTATATATAATAATAATATTAGGGAATAAATCCAAACTTACAGGGAAAAGTTAGATTTAGGATTAAATCCAATTTTATAGTATAAATATATTATATTATATTATATTAAATTAGAGATAAAACCACTATTAGGCAAATCAAACAGTGAAAAACATAAGCCAATACATAAAATTAATTTAAAAATATAGAAGTTAAAAATTAAAACATGTTTTAAATAATTTAAACTTATAAATTTTAAATATATATATACAAATATATATATATATATATATATATGTATATTTTTATATTTATACATATATATATTATTTTATTTATTAATTTATTTGATAATTATATAAAAAATAATTATAAATAAATAAATTAATAAATAAAAATATATATATATATAAACATAAAAATATGCATACATATATAAATATACATATTTGTATATATATATATTTAAAATTTATAAATTTAAATTATTTAAATATTTTTTTTAATTTTTAACTTTTATATTTTTCAATTAATTTTATGCATTGGCTTATTTTTTTTCACTGTTTGATTTGCCTAATAGTGGCTTTATCTCTAATTTAATATAATATATGCGTATATATATATATATATATGTGTGTGTGTGTGTGTGTGTGTGTGTATAACGGACACACACATAATAAGTTGAAGTATAGAGGTGATAGTGTTACATTTGTTCTTTTAATACGATCGTTGCAACAATAGACGATTCAATCATATAACGATTATAAAGGCTTGAGTAATATTACAGCGTATTAAGACACGGAGCTGATAGTATCATTAGCATCTTCTGAGTTCAAATGGCACCGCAGTGGGCCGTGTCTTTCCTCCTTCTCGGCTTGACAAAATAAGTAGCAGTTGAACACTGCAGCCAATGTAATCGACTTATATTTTACCTCGAAACTGCTGGCCTTGTGCTAAAGTTTGAAACCAATGTTATAGCATGCTGCACGTGATCCTTATTGCAGTATATTAGAAGGCTCTCGAAGGTAGAAACTTAAAAATCCATTAAAAAGACGGGAAATGATATTTAAATGCCCAATATATAGTCATTGTAAATTAATATCGATTATGGCATCCGAGTCAGACATACATATATCAACATACACATTTCTAGATACCCATGCACACAGACACACGCAACGCACACACACACTCACAGACACATACACATTCATACACACACGCACACAACACACACACACACACACACACACACACACACATATATATATATATATATATATATATATACATATATATACTTACAGAAAAGGAGAAAGTGAGAGAGAGAAAGAAAGGAAGATAGAAACGAGGGAGAGAGAGAGAGCTAGAGAGATTCTGCTGTTGATTCTTTTTCCCTGCTGCCAAGGTATTTTAGAGTTTCTGCTTTTAAATTATTGATCATATGCCTCAAACTTTAATGTCTCATCTCTGAGTCGTATCCTGCTTATATCCGTCTCATATGATGTCCTGCTTTTATCAGTCCCATATAATTTTCAGTGTGTATGATTGATATTATACTGAATATAAAAAAATATTGAAAGTCCTATGGTACATATTTCCTGGGTTTTTTTGGTGTTTTTTTTTTGTATGCTATCTCATCCTTCTTACTGTCGAACTTCTGGCCTTTATTCCAGAAAGGTGATATTTATTCATCTGTTGCTGATTTTTTAGGTCCTTTCAAATTTTGAGCATGTAAAGTTTGCAATCCTAGATTCAATGAAGATATTTGTTCCTTCCCATATTTTTTGAATTTTTATGGTAGTTTCTTTATTCTATTAACAATTGCCTGTTGCATTGGCCTCGATTTTATTCTTGTAGACGAAAAGCAGTTTTGTGTCTGCTTTCTTCAAATCTTGTAATTACCTTTACTTCTCATTCACTCGTGTTGTCCTACTGTAAATATATAATAATTGTCTTGCAGTAGGCCCTTGCCTATCTGTTTTCATCATAAAAATTTTTATATCCGAATCGGCTTCGGAATGGTGCATTCTAAATGCAGTCATTATTTACTTGATTTCCTGTCTAGTCTTCTTAATTCGTTTAACGTCAAGTTGACAAAATTATACCTATAACTTATTATTAGAGCTAGTGCATTGATGTATTTAACCGTATATATTGTTACGTTCAGTTCTGTTCTTTTTTAAAAAGAAATGTTTCTTTTATGCTTCTTCTTAAATAATTTAATGGTTCTTTTATATTCCTTTCCGAATATTTCCTTTATTTGTGTGCATTGCAATCTTTCTAGATCATTAATTTGAAGTATGTTTATGCTTGTGGCTACTTTTTTTCTTCTAATTCTGTTCGCTTTCTCCTTCAACTAATATGATACTAGCGTGCTTTGTCTCTACTATGTTACTTCTCAAGATTTAACCTGCAGAATTATTTGCCATTGTGCATTACCATACTTAATGTGTTTGCTTGTTTTCGGTACTAACTTACGTATGTTTCAGAGAATGCCCAGGTACAGAACATTGTGATATACTTCTGGGAGTTACATCAGAACATGCAAATAGCCTTAGTTCAACGAGAGTTTTCAGTTAGAAAATACGTTTACCAGTAATCAACATGTTTGTGGAGACACATGGCCTAGTGCTTAGAGCAGTGGGATCGCGGGTTCCAATCTCAGACTGGATGATGTGTGTGTTTATGAGCGAAACACCTAAGCTCCACGCGGCTCCGGCAGAAGGTAATGGCGAAACTTCTGCTGACTCTTTCGCCACAACTTTCTCTCACTCTTTTCTTCTGCACCTTGCAGCTCACCTGCGATGGACCGGCGTCCCGTTCAGGTGGGGAGCTTATACGCCAAGAAATGATTCAGGTATGGCTTGAGAAGGAACAATAATAATCAACATTTAGAACCAGCTGTGCATTCAAAGCACACTTTGTGTTTTGGCTGGATGTGTGTTACTTCCTACCCAACAAGTAATAATCTATACCGGGGGAATTATATACATGATTGTATGTATATGCATATAAATACATGAATGCACGCGTGTGTGTTTGTGTGTGCGCATTAGAATATATATGTATTTATATATACGTAAATATATTTAGCACTCTGGTTGATGTCACAGAAATCAAGAAATAAAAATGTATCAAACTGGAATATTCCACTGGTAAAGTGATAGGCTATTATTATTTTTTTCCCAACTGTCCATCTCGTTTAGAATTATGAAATTGATTTCCATTTGCTTCGGACATTCTTCATATACTTCTTTGTTTCTGGTGATTCCATACGTACCCCTATTATTTCTAGAATGCACGAAATAAAAAGTCCCTCAAAGGTGTATGACAATTAATCAATGGAATTCCGTGATTTCTTTTTCTACTTCAACAATTTTTCACAGATATTGAACAGTAATTTGTATTCACATTCAAAACTAACTTTATAGCGTCCTCTCTGTTCTTATGGAAGAAAGTTATTCATTTGTTTAATTACACTGGTCAGTATTTATACAACACATCCAATCTACCTCAATAAAAATATAGTTCAGTATTAAATCCGTTTTCATCTTGGTATTTTTGTGCTTTTCTTTAGTTCTGTTAATATTTACAATATTTCTCCCAATCAAGATGTCGATATATTGTATATTTCACTGCTAAAGATTAGTGTCTGAAGCAGACATATCTACACATACTACAGCCCACGCAGTCGGTGGGAAGCTCCTACGGAATGTATCAAAGTTCTTTCCCGAACTGCAGGCTCATAAGACCGATTCCTAGATTCTCTGACGCATATAGTGTCTACTAGACAGGACGACGGTCCATCGCAGTATTACTCAGTTTTGCCTGTGGGTGGAACAGAGGAGTCCACGAATCGAAATCCGCAATGGCCGTAGCCATTATGCCGCACGTCTCCATACAAGAACAAGCACATACACATACATACATGCATACATACATACATATATACATACATACATGCACACATACATGCATGCATACATACATACATACATACATACATGCATACATACATAGAAGCATACATATACTTAGGCACATATGACTCTGCAATTCAAGTAATAGAAATGTAATGAAATGTTTACAGTTCAGTTGTGCAAGATATAATTGAATACTTAAAAGTAACTGAAAATTGAAAGAGAATTTAATAAGAATGAAATGATGTATATATGATGTAAATATATATATATATATATATATATATATATATATATATTATATATATTATATTTATATATATATATATATTATATATATATATATATATATTTATTTATATATATATATATATATATATATATTTATATATTTATTTATATATATATATATATATATTTATTTATTTATTTATATATATATATATATATATTTATTTATATATATATATATATATACACCACACACACATGTATACGTGTTTGTTAATTTCCGTGTGTGTGTATGTGTGTTGTTTGTGTGTTTGTCTGTGTGTATTATATGGGTTGTCAATTATATTAAGTTATTGTTCAAATACTACCTGGGATGGAATGCTACTCGTTGGGTAGATTGAATAGTAACACTGTTTGAATATATCTATTCTTTGCCCAAATTATTCCTTTTTCTTTCGAGGAAATATGCTGCTAGTCTCCTTTGATTATATTCATATACATACAAACATACATACCTACGTACGTACGTACATACATACATGCATAGAGAGACATACACCCGCACCCACATTCATATATGTATATATCAGAATATGAAAATGTACTGGGATACATCTAAATGGCTTGTTTCTAGAGGCTTGACTAGTTTCACAGATTTTTCTGATATTCAAATGTTAAGAATGCCTAGAAAGACATGGCTATATGCTGCAGCCGTCTTTCTCCTGATAAATCTTCATAAATTCTCCTTTTATGAATATAACATTGTTGAAATAAGTATCTGTTTAGGATACAACTTAATTGGCAGAGGATGATCATGTGATTAGGCTTATGTGATCATTGTCTTAGATCATTAGGCAGAGGATGATCCCCTGATTAGCACATACTTAGAATCTCGGATACATCCTATACGAAACCTGGTTCGATTTAAATAAATCTATAATACTGTATATTATAAATATTAATATAACTGCTGTGTGGACATATATACCAGCTCTTGTCTTTCTCTGACTTACTGATTGTAAGACAACTATGCGCATACATTCATATATATATATATATATATATACATGCATACACACACACATACACACACGCACACACACACACACACATATATATATATTTATATATATATATATATGTATATGTATGTAAGTATGTATGTAAATATGTATATACATCTGAAAGGAAAACCAATGCCACTGGTATTCGTATATGTTTTTCAGTTTCTTTATGAGTTTTCAAGTGCATCGAGCATAAGTGGTTTGGAATTAGAGTCAGTCAAACAGTAAATTCTTCATTACACAACTAACTTATGAACTTTACTGTCAGACGAAATATTTTAACGGAATTATTGAACTGAGAGCATTATAAAATATTATCTTAAGTTACATTAATCAATAATAGAAGATGCCATGTTCATGTTTTCTCTAGCTCTTTAGAAAACATGAAGCAATACAGTTATTTTCTCTTGTTGATGTATGTATTCCCCTTGCTAACCATCAAATTTTATTTATTATGATTTTAAGAATATTCCCATTTACTGCAGATGTGTAAAGGCATATTGAAATGCTAAATTCAGACTTAATATATTTGGAAAATAAAATATATATCTCGATAAAGATATAATTAACCAGCTTTATATTCCTTTAATCTTTCCGTTTCCGAATTTTATCCCAGCGTGTAGCAACTTGGGTGTCTTCTAGCATTGCTTCGAGCTGGCCAAAATTTTGTGAGTACATTTTGTGAGTAACTGAAAGATGTTTGTCGTATATATGCATCATATATATGTGTGTATGTGTGTGTTCGTGGTTGTGTGTGTGTGTGTCTTAATGTCTGTGTAGAAAAAGAACATAGCTTAAAAAGAACGAGTAAAATAATAAAAAATAGAAGATAAATGATAATTTATTTTGAAATAGGTTTTGTACGCATTTGTTTTACATAATAATGCAGTGAGTGTTTTATTATTTTGTTCAATTGTAAGTTATGGAATTAAAAGATACTTAATATTTCCAAGTTATAATTCTTTATATATGAATTATTAAAAAATCGTAGGTGTTTTCCTATTATTCGTAGAGAATAGTCATCGGAGTTCATCATTTTCGATAATGCTAAAAATGTTTATATTCAGCATTTTTTGGAATATTTTTGAAAAATAACAAATATGGTTATATGGTCAATGTATTCTACCAGAAAACCCCAACAGATTAAATCATTCATCGATCAACATTTTCATTGGATGGAACCGATAGAATAATATAAGTCTCACTAACATATAATAATGGATATTCTTTTACTTTATTCATACATTCCAACCCTAAAGTTGTGATCATGCTGCAGCACTGTCAGTGAGAACAACCCACCAGTCATGTACTGAGTTGGTCCACTTATCTCTGGAAGGTGCATAGGGCTGCTTTCTCGGTTTCTCTGTCAGGTATATTCCTCTCTGGATGGGACGCTGGTACGTCACTGGGTTAGTCATTTTTACTAGCTAAGTCAGCTGCAAGAATCTTGTTATGGTGTGTCCAACACACTAACCACTAAACCACGTGTCTAACACCTTTAATATCTTGGTACAAGATCACCAAGTTACAGGTAAAATGTTACCAAGCCGTCCCTACTCCATCCTAGTTCTTAGGAGTACATAAGGCGGAATGTAACCGTCAGGACACAAACTTGGATCTCGTGTTGTATAATTGCTATGTTGTGGAAATTTCTTACAAGTGTTTGTAAAGAAAATACATATATAATAGCATTTGTCTCCGATATATATTTCTCAATGTAAATATAGGTCAACTTGGTACCGGTTTCGAAATTTAGCACCAAATAGGTTCCTGATTTCTCATCAGTCAATGTCTGCCAGCTAAATTACTAAAATTCTCCCCCTTCATGCCTACAAAGGTTCGTTTGAAGTGACAAAACACTATAGGAACAAACGAACTGTGTACAATTCTTTATAAATAAATATAGCGATGGTATTATTAAAATACCATCAGGAGTGACAAGCGAATTATCAGCCGTACAGGCAAATTAATAAAATATGTACGTACAATATTAGATAAGTACATATATTCACAGGGCTACTACATTAGTACGTATAACGCCAAAATAGAAGTTAAAATACTTCTGTACCACCGAATACTCACGAAATTATTACAGATATGATAGGAAAAACTGTTTTTATTAAAAAATAAACCGGTACAAAGTTGACAGCATTTACTTGTTCTGACCCAGTAGATGTAAGGCATTATTATTGTTCACTGATAGTTTTTCCTATCATATCTGTAATAATTTCGTGAGTATTCGGTGGTACAGAAGTATTTTAACTTCTATTTTTAGCGTTATACGTACTAATGTAGTACCCTTGTTTATATATGTACATATCTAATATTGTATGTATATTTTTTTATATTTATTTCCCTATACGGCTGATAATCCGCTAGCCACTCGTGATGGTATTTTAATAATACCATCGCTATATTTATGTATAAATAATTTTAGACATTTCGTTTGTTCCTATAGTGTTCGGTCACTTCAAACGAACCTTTGCAGACATGATGGAGGAGAGTTTTAGTAGTAATTTAGCTGGCAGACTTAGGCAGATGAGAAATCAGTCACATGTTTGGCACTAAAGTTGACGAGCATTTACTAGTTCTGACCCAGTAGAGGTAAGACATTATTATTGTTCACTGATATTTTTCCTATCATGTCTGCGATAGTTTTAGGACTATTCGGTGGTACAGAAATATTTTTGACATCAATTTTTAGAGGTTTAGGTACTCATGTTATATTGTATGTATATATTTTATTAATTTGCCTGTACGGCTGATAATTCGGTTGTCACTCGTGATAGTATCTTAATAATACCATCCCTATATATATATATATAATATATATATATATTATATATATATATATATATATATATATATATAATATATATTATATATATATATATAATATATATATATATATATATATATATATATAATATATATATATATATATATATATATATATATATATATATATATATATAATATATATATATATATGGGGGCGGGGTCTATGAGGGTTTGCAAGTGTATGTGTAACTTTTCAGTAAGTTTCTATATCTAGATGTATATATGTATACACACACAGACACACAATTTACACATCACACGACTACCTCATACCCCATGTGTTTTAAGCAATTAGTAAGCTCGGAATGTCCACATGGAAACAGGCACCTATATGTCTGTGGCTTTCGACTCACTAAAATTACCCAAAATTTGCAAACTTTACAATCTATTAACAAGCAAATTGTTAATGGCTATAAATTTCATGTCAATGATTACCATACAAAACTACACCAGTGCACTCAATCTGAATTCATTTGGAACAAAAGCTGAAACAAATTGGAAGATGGGAGACTAACAGAAAAGGCCCTTCTTATTTTTACCTTTTTATTTGTTTACTTTTATTCTTTCCATTCTTGTCCTATTTATTCTTGGGTTTATAAACTTTCTAGTAACATTTTTAACAATGTCCTCTAACTTTACCAATTTACCTTGCACGAACTATGCTCATTATCCCATTTTATCATAATTCAAGGGGTTGAAAGATGCTAAATTCAAGGTAACGTATTTATTTAGATTTTTTTTCATCCACTATAGTCATTGGCTTAAACCATACTACATATATTTATCAGAGCTAACTCTGATTACTGAAACTTCTGTTCAGTATAAATTCATTCTGTTTGAGTATTGCTGACTTGCGAACTTTTATCATCGTGTATTGCTATGTATGATCCGGCTGTCAGCCTTGTCCTAGCAAGCTCTTGAGACTAGAAAAGCCATCAAGCAGAGATTACTTGTCAATGGTAGAGAGGAAGATCCTTGATCTTGATTTGATGGTTGTTCCATTATGGGAGTGCCATTTATCATTCCCCTTGCATATATTTTGAACCCATAAACATACCTTTGTGTATTTGTAAGTCATCAGATTTTCCTCAAATGAATTCGTGAGAAAAATGGCATATGTATCTCAGTTTAGTAAAACAAATTTTTGCTGAAGGCCAGAAAGTACTAATATTATCAGATTGAGTAATAATTTAGACTGTCTGTTGCTACTGAGTCAAATTAAAAGACTGGTACATTTTCCTAGTGTCCATTCCATCGAAGGATTATTTGTTTAACAAACAGATTGCACTTTATATTTTATCATACATCAGTGTCATTCTCCATCTATTTAGTCCGATCTCTTAAATGGCAATGCTGTTAACATTGAAATTGAAAAGATGTCTGTTCACACAGAAGAGGTTCTCTGAAAAATATAGAATATTAAAGCTGTCCAATAATTGGGTTGGAAAGATATGTATATATGTATATATGTATATATGTATATATGTATATATATATATATATATATATATATATGTATATATATATTATATATATATATATATAATATATATATATATATATATTTACGCACACACACACGTACAAACACACATCTATATGCGTGTGTGTTTGTGTGTATGCATGTGACTGCAAGAGTGCATTTATGTAAGAATATTTATATGTCCATACATCAATGGCTATCTTTTTCTTCCCTCAGTTTTATTTCTTTTTCTCTGTCTATATCTTCGTTCCTCTTACATCTCTGCCGCCCATTCGCCAATCTACTCTCTCTTTCTTTGGCTTATTGCAACAAATCTTCATACTTTATATTGGAAAGTAATAAATTATTTGTAGGCCGATATCATACATAAACTAGTCTGGCGTTATGTGAACTGTTGCAGAAATGTTATATTTTCATAGAACTTCTGGCTTGTTTATAATGAGATATTGCTGTGATATGAAAGTCTGACTCCAAAATTGTGATAAATTATTGAGTTGCAATGATTGCATTAACTAACAAAATGAATTATTTAGACTTTTGTTGGTCGTATTTGGTATTGAATAAGATATATATTGTGTCGTATAATGTATTTTCTAGGCGATTTAGCGAATGCTTAACTGTGTTTTGACAGTGCGTGTGATTTTTCAATTTTGATTTTAAATATTCATGACAAGTATTGAGTGTGAATTTGAAAATTGCGTATTTCATCCAAGGATATTTTACCTACAGACGTATGAATCCGGTGTCGTTTGGAATTTTCCTTGCACCTTTGATGTTTGTTGCATAAACGGATATAACACATGAGACTTTCTGAAGGTATGTCTGATTCTAATGCAACATTTTAACAGAAACACTCAACAATAAATGAGGAGGGATGGAAAATAGCATATTAGCGATATATGTATACGTAAACCATATCCAGTATGGTTGATGTAATATCAATACCCTTGAACTCATATTAAAGTTTCAGTACAATGCAGAATTTATTAATAATAATGCAATATTCGCAATTACAACTCGATGAGACATGTGAAAAGTAGAAGGGTAGGTAAAACAGTAACAGTTATAATTATATTGGACATTTTTAATTCACAAAATATGCATAAGGTAGGATCTAAATAACGGTACGAGACTGGTGAAGTTGACAGGTTTAACGTGTCGCTGAAATTTATGCTGGCTGATACTTGAAGGGAGAACAACGAGAAATTTCAGGGCTAGATAGATGCTAATGCAATGGTTCAAACAAAATGTTCAAGAATAATGGTATCAAGAATAAGGTTTGTATAGAACAATACTAGATTTGTGCGGGTATTGTTGAAATAGGACACTGCTTTGTATACTGATTCTCATACAGAGTGAGAGGTCAGTATGATCTAGCAAATGACTTAAAATATTCACCTGAAGAAACACATATTACACTTTTAACGGATGATACTGATTACACGATATATTAATTAGTGTTAATCATATCGTTTCCCAATGTACTATGCGTGTAGCCATGTCTGAGAACAATTGTAATGAATATATGTAGAGAGTGGCATTCTATCCAGTATCTATTTATTCAGCTATGAATATAAACACTACGGACATTATAGAATTCCTGATGTATAACCAGTAACAAAACGTTTGTCACTGTATGATGTTATCAGGTAGCGAATAACTGTGGAAGGGCTTTGCATAGCATACCGCACGATTTTTACTAAAATGCTGCATGAATGTATGTATTATTGATATATACATACTTATATACATATAATACATACATGTATACATACATACATACATATATATATATATATATATATATAATATATATATATATATTATATATATTATATATATATGTATGTATGTATATATATATATATATATATATATATATATATATATATATATATATATATATATATACTATAACGTAAATTATGTTCTGTACTACACAAATAAGACATAAATCACGAGACGAAATTGCTTTACATTATATAAATATTTATGGATTCCTTAGAGCTTATTCCCGTAATTCTTAGAAATGGACGAGTAACTACGTATCCAAATATTCAAAAATTAATAAAATATTTATCATTTTCCCTATTTCAATGTAAATTTTAAGCCGGCATTCTATATAATTTTTATATCCCTGGTGTATCTTTGTTTGTTTGTGCGCAAGTATGTTGTTTTGCTATCTTATTTTTTGAAGTAAACATATGCGTCTATGTTTATCTCTGTGTATTTTTATGCTGCGTTTTGTACATATGAATGCGAGGCTTATATTATATTCATCTTATATACGTGAATACTGGTCTATATATCAATGAAGTAAATGCAATTAAATCTGTATTATCATTATATGTCTTCGGATTATCTGTTTACAAACAAATTTGAATAAAATTTCATGGTAGAAGACGAAAAACTACAACATTCAAAATACCCAATAAGACTGTCTAGATAGGAAATGTCCAAAGCTATAATCATTTCAATTTTATTTTCGTTCAATTATTTCTTTCTCCATTAGATTTTAGTTTTCTCTCTCTGTTTTGTCTGTGTTTCATTATATTTTCTTTATTTCTGGTTTTGTTTTATATATTTCTTTATTTCATCTTTCAGTTTTATATGATGAAAACTGATTTAGCTTTGATATTATACAGAGATCTCATCCGCTTCCAATACTGAACAAAAGAATCGATATTTTTTATGATATGATTTAACAATATACAAGCTGGAACAGAATACAACATGAAACAATAGTCTTCAATCTTGAATATGCAATGACATGTTTCTTTCATATAACAAAGAATTTTATATCAATAAATACCTTATTAGTGAGATACTCTAGCCTCAAAGAAAGATATAATTTCCGAATAGAATAACTCTGATACGAATATTATGTTCAATACATGGAAGCAATATATATACACATACATACATGGCAAAGAATGAATTTATACTGAACAAAATTTTCACTAATCAGAGCAATATATACACATACGTACATAGCTCTATATACACACACACATACACACACAAGCATATACATATATATAAATAGACAGATAAATATATATGTATATGTACACACGCAGATTATATATGTGTGTGTGTGTTTGTATGTGTGCTTGTATGTAAGTGTGTGTGTATGAACATATACGTATGACCGCATGTGATTGTGTGCGTTTGAGTATTAGACTAGTGCGTGCTTAGATGTTTTCTTTTGTACCTATATTTTGGAAATATATATTTCTATATAATAAATGTGTACTTCGATCCCTAACTATATTTTTCTCTTTACCTATCTAACAATTTGTCTATCTCCCCCTCCATATATATATATATATATATAATATATATATATATATAATATATATATATATACATATATATATATATAATATATATATATATATAATATATATATATATATATATTTGTCCGTGTATCTATCAACTTATCTATCAACCTATCTATCTATCAAATTTTATCTAACAGTGTATATATACGTATATATATTATAATGTATATTATAACGTATATAACGGTAATATCATAAACGTAATAATAAGATCACACATATATGTGGGTCTGTATACATAACATACCTGTTTATTGAACCTGCTATGTGTGATTACGTTTTAAGGTGGCTGATCTGCAATGCAAGATTATGTTAATAACAACTGTTGCACAGTTGCTCAAAATGGTTTTGGTGTGTTTACGCCCCCATAATTTAGCGGTTTGGCAAAAGAGACCGATAGAATAAGTACTAGGCTTGCAAAGAATAATTTCTGCGGTCGATTAACTCGACTCAAGACGGTGCTCCAGCATGACTGTTTTAAAATAACTGAAATAAATAAAAGAATAAATAAACAAAAAGAAGGAGTGTTTGTGTGGTAAGTAGCTTGCTTACCAACCACATGGTTCCGGGTTCAGTCCCACTGCTTGGCACCTTGGTCGAGTGTCTTCTACTATAGCCTCGGGCCGACCAAAGCCTTGTGAGTCGATTTGGTAGACGGAAACTGAAAGAAGCCCGTCGTATATGTGTATATATATATATATATATATACGTATGTGTGTCTGTGTTTGTCCCCACAACATCGCTTAACAACCGATGTTGGTGTGTTTACGTCCCAGTGACTTAGCGGTTCGGCCCAAGAGACTGATAGAATAAGTACTAGGCTTACAAAGAATAAGTCCTGGGTCAATTTGGTCGACTAAAGGTGGTGCTCCAGCAAGGCCATAGTGAAATGACTGAAACAAGTAAAAGAGAAAAGAGTAAAAGAGTAATACATATATTCCTGTATACATACACACATGCATACATACATACATACATACATGCATACATACATAATTCTGCACACGTTTGAATGGGAAAAACAAGATCCTGTAAAAATGTTAAATGGAAGCAGGCATTTCTAATCTGCAAATCACAATGCTATGAACAGAGATGAGAGCAGTTTTATTTTATTTTCATACTTCCAACTTTCATATCCATGTATCACAAACAATCTCCACTTGAATTATCTCGTGTCTTTACATAACGCTTGAAACATTGAAAAGTTGAAAATTAACTTAGCATATTTCTGGGATAACATAACGTTTTGATAGGATCAACATATTTCGTGTTTGTGATTGGGCAAGAAATACAGTTATTGCGGTCGTGTGCCTGTGAACGCTCATTGTAGCCGTATCTGTAATAAAAAGACTCTAATAATAATTGTTCAATGCAGGCCTGCTTCCCAACCACATAGTTCCAGGCTGTTTTCTTTGGGTTCACCGAAGACATGTTTAGTGGATTAGTATATCGCCATGTTATGCAACCCCGAAAAACTGAATCAATAGCCAGAATCATTAGACGGTAGCGAGCATAATGAAATAGGAGTTTTATATGCATGTCCTTAACGTTGGCATAAACAAATTTAAAATATACACACGTACACAAACACACTTACACACACATATATATATATAGTACAAAGTAAGATAGGGGTTATGAGGGTAACCCACTATGGGATATCAGTTATCCAATATACTGCTACAATGGAGTTGAGCAATTTAAGTTGGATTGTCTCTTGACCATAGGCTGAAACAGCTGTAAGGAGCAGTTTATTTGTATTAATTTTATTGTATTATTAATTTGCATATTGATGTATATTGTTTTGTTCGATTTTCATGTTCATATATGTATAATTGATAAATAATATGAAATTGTAATATCCGTAAGTTGATGATCGAAATGGATTTGTTCCTCCCTTTTCTTATTTGTACTATATATATATATATATATATATATATATATATATATATATATATATATAAACCAGCTTAGAGGAGAAGAAGAAACGAAACGAAACCAAACAAATAGAATCGAATCAACGCGAAGGCGCTCAGTCATACAATAGTGTAATAAATAAAATATATGCATACATACAAACATATATGTACATACCTACATCTACTTGTATATATACATGCATATATAAATATATATATACGTGTGTACAGGGCACCACAAATAGACGTATAACTCAACGAGAAACGAAAACGTAAAAACAGCATGGAACGGACCATTCCTTTAACAACGAAAAAACAGGGTACAAAACAACTACACAAGGAAAAATCCCCTTCATATACATGTGATATTAGCCACTAAGTGCAGTCTTAGTTTTAGGTTGCGTACTACTATCTCCTTTTAGGGTGTTTATTGTTGAAAGATATAGTGATAGAACGATAAACTGAAAGGCAAAGCACGTAGAGATACTACACTGTTGGTTTCGGGTGTTGTGTGTTAATTTGCCGCTTTTCTTTTCTTTTAATTTAAAAAAAAAATTCTCATTCTATTATTTTGTGTGTGTGTGTGCGTGTCTTTCTGTCAGTGCTTGTCTCCCATCACCACTTGCCAAACGGTGTTGATGCGTCTCCAATCAACGCTCTGCTTGACAACTTGTGTTGGTGTGTCTCCCAGCACAGCACGACAACCGGTCTTGGTGTATTCACGTATCCGTAACATAGAGGCTTCTGTTTAAGTGACCGATATAATAAGTACCAGACTTTATAAAAGAACAGGTCCGCAGGCTAATGATTAAAACAAGTAAAATATAAAAGATATTCTATTTAGACTAATTATCAGTCATTCGATAGTTTTGAAACTATTTCTGCATGACATTACATCATAGTGTCATACAGTGGTTGTGCGGTTGTGTGTGATGGCTTCTTATTCTTATCGTGTAACTTTGTATGTATGCGAGGCTTGCAATTACGCTTCTACTCACTGTTCAAGTATACGAGGGAGTACCCAAAATTAACCAGGAACGTTCTCTGTGGGATGAGCCCGTCGTAGTGAAGCCACTTGATGTGACCCTCAGGCAACAGTCTACCGGCTGGCATCGATGTGTGGGTTAATACTGCACTCGGTGCTTCTTTGTTTTGTTATGTTTCTCTCCTATTCGTCTATGTTTACGTAGCTGAAACGAAAGAACTGCATACATCCGTGAAATTCTGTTTTCTGCCGGGGAAAATGTCTGCCGAAACAGTTGACATACTTCAAACAGCTTAGAAGGGCGCTGCCATGAACAAAGCATTAGTTTACGAGGGTTTCCATGCTTTAGGAATGGTCACTAGTTGCCTGAGGACCAATGTCATTCACAGCGACCGTCGACCTCCCAAACAAATGAAAACGTCATGAAAAATAATGAACTCATCTTGGGAAACCGTCACACAGTTGACGAATATGTTGGTGTGTCCTGGGGCTCCTGTCAATGAGTTTTAAGCGAGGAATTGCGAATGAAAACAGACACAGCAAAATCTGTGCCTCGCTTGCTCACGGAGGGTCAAAAGCAGTGGCGATTGTATGCCTGTCGTGAACTGAAAGAACAGCTGGAAGATGACCTGGTCCTTTTTACGAAGATCATAATTGGTAACGAAAGCTGGTACTACGGAATTTGAAGAGGTGGAAAAGGTGAAGAAAGAACGATGTAGGCGTTAAAAGGTATCACTTTTCAAGTGTCTCAGCATTGCTTCAAACAGTGGAAAACGAGTCTGGACCGATGCATTCAAATGGAGAATACTTGGAAGGGAATAAAGGTGTAAACATGGAACACTAAGTGAAAATAATGCATATTTCCGGTTTATTTTGTGTACTACCTTGTACTTTGCATTTCTGCAAAATATATAACTTTTGAAATTTTGTAACTTGTTGTTGGGTGTTTTTATTTTATCCTTTATCCTTTAATTGGATCAGTCATTAGACTGTGGCCATACTGGGACATTACTTTGAAGATTTTTTAGTCGAATGGTAAGTTACGTTACGGTGTGGAGGGTAAACATACCGGCACCAGTTGTCGAGTGGAGGCAGGGGAAAAACACAGATACAAAGACACACATGTATATGTACGACGGGTCTCTTTCAGTTACCGTACAGCACAATCACTTACAAGGTCTTAGTCGGCCTGAAGCTGTAGAAGACAACTGCTCAAGGTTCCACACAGTGGGATTGAACCCGGAACCATGTGATTGGGCAGTAAGTTTCTTGCCACAGAACCACGACAGCGCCTATGTGTTCTAAATTGCTTCAGTAAATATGTTTGATCCCAATGACTAACCATATCATATGCATATTAAATATTTACATCAAATTCTTTGGTAGTTAAACTTAGGTTAAATTATTACGTTGGCAAGTATAAAATTTGTAGTAAGGTATTTGGTAAACTTTGACTGTTGCTAATTTTCTGCCGTTATTATATTTTGACAATCTTTATTTTTTGTTAGAAAGCTGACACCATCATTAAAAGAAAAATCTACCTCATTTTGCGCTTTATAATGTATTTATATATTGTTTTTCGCTATTTTTCTTTAAGTCGGAAATTCATACTGTTCTGAAATTGGTGTTCTTTCTTGGAATTACAGCATCACAGACAGCTCAAAATATTAATTGGAGTATTTCATTTTAATGTTATTACGCCGCAGACTGTATCAAATTTCGTTCTGTTAAAATCAACCTTACAAACGAGCAACGCGGTCGACCAGAAACACAGGTCATAATGACGAACTAAAAGCCACCGTCGAGTCAGATCCATCTCAAAGTGTCCGCGAATTATCGTTGCTGTTTGGTGATATCAAGGAAACAATATTGTCTCACCTACTTCAAATCGGTAAAACGAAAAAGTTGGATAAGTGGGTTCCACATGAACTGAACAAAAATCAGAAACAACGTTTGGAAGCCTGCACTGTGCTAATTTCTCGTCACAAAAATACAACATTTTTGAATCGAATTGTAACATGTGATGAGAAATAGATCCAATACAACAACTGTAAAAGACCAGCACAATGGTTGGACAAAGACGATCCACCAAAACTGTCCAAACAGCGAAATTCACCAAAAGAAGCTGATGGTATGTGTTTGATCGTCTGTTGCTGGTGTGATCCATTATGATTTCCTTAAACCTGGCCCATCAATCACGCCCGGAGTATATTGCAGCCACTGGACCAAATGATGCACAAACTTAGAAAAGAACAACCTAGATTAGTCATCAGAGCCATTCCTATTTTATTTTAACGCAACTCCAGACCACACATCGCGAAACTACAGGAGTTAGAATTGGAAGTTTTCATCCACCATACTCACCTGATATTGCCACCACTGACTACCACTTCTTCCAGAATTTGGATAACTTTTGATAGGAAAAAACATTCTTTCCGACGATGCTGTAAAACAGGCCCCCCAAGATTTCATTCACTCTAGATTGCCAGGCATTTACAGTTCATATTTTGATGAATAAAACTAGTCATTTTATTTATAAAAGATTAGCAAACTTTTTTTTCTACAAATTTCTTACCTGACGACCAAATAAATAATCCAAGCATCTGATATTTTACTGCAGAGTGAGTGGCTGAATAAATTTAATCTACGTACGACTGGGGAGTGCCGTTTCCCAATGGAAAAACACTGGAACAAAGGTTACTATTTAATAGAGCAGATGTTTGCATTTCATAGGGAGATGTTATTGAATGGGATGCTGTTTGAATTACGAAATGCTGCTTTTGCTTCTCAATAGATAAGGGGGTTTGTTGGCTTATTGGTAACAGGTTTCAATCTGACATTCCGTTGAGATTCCATGCAGTTGTAGTCTGTTAAAATTTGCATGACGACAGAGGAAAAGGAATTTTCAATTTATTTGCGTCGTTTTATTAAAAATATCTAAAATTTCTCTTTAAAATTGTATAAATAGAATCAACTAAAATGTTGGATATTGTAGCTAATATCCAATTAATTGTTGGCGTTCTAACAATATGAACATTCAAAAGGTTTATATATGTACACACACGCCCACACACACATACCCACAGACACGCACAAATACATGCATACACACAAGTATACAGCTCTCTCTCACTCTTCCCCTCTCTCTTTCTCTGTATGTATATATATATATATGTATATATATATATATATGTACATATATATATATATATATATATATATATATATATATATATACTTACAGAGAAAGAGAGAGAGGCAGAGAGCATATATACGAAAATGTAAAGAAATAAGTAACAATGGCAATTCCTTTTTCATGCCTACACAAATATTACATCGAACTTCGATAAAATTTTCGTTGATTACATAGTTTCTGAAAAGAAATATTGCAGTTGATCCTATGGACAATACACCTTTCACGAAGAATGCGTGCTTTGTATGCTTGAGAGACAAAAAATGGCACCCGTATATGTGTGGGCATGTTTGCGTGCGTGTGTGAATATATTTTCAAAGCAAAATACACATATACACCCACACAGGTGCATGCACGTTGTCATATTAGTAACAACATGTGCTTGTATTGTGTGCGGCGTATTGTATGTGTGTATGCGCGTACGTGTTTGTGTGTGTATGTGTGTGTGTGTGTGCATGTGTGTCTGTGCATATGCATTTTTATGAATAAAAATGAAATGAATATACTGCTAAAGTTTTATAAAGTAATGTGTCCTGAATGTACAATGCGAGTTTTGGCTGTCAGATAAAGTAGAAGAAATACTATGTAAATTCATTGGGTAGAAAATTTCTAAAATCAATTTTTGCGATGCATAAAATATATTTTGTTTGAGATTTTGAAAACAGTTAGTTTGGAGCTATTCACACAAGTTAATATTAAATGCATGGAATATACTAGGTACTTTATTGTGTACTTTTACGTATCTATCATATATACGTTCAGAAACACGTAAAATGATATAATTTTGCTAATATGTAGGACTGCCTGCTTTCTTTTGACACTACATACGGACAAATATTTTACAAATATATCAACATATATTCATATAGAAGCAAATATGTGCCCCAGTATATATTCATACGCACACATATATACATATATATGCGTGTATGTATGCGTAAGTATGTCAGTGTGTTTGTCTATGTGCGTATGCTTATATGAATGTATGTATATATATATATATATATATATATATATATATATATATCTATATATATATATATATAGCGATATGCATATGTGCATGAGCATTTATGTTAAATGTGTGAACATTCATGGTTATAAATGATTATGGCTGAATTATCGTAAAATGCGGGCGTTCATCTGTGTGTCGTCGAATATAAAAATTTAATATTGAAAGATATTGATTGTATAATCACTAAAGATTTACAGCGGCTTCATTAAATGCTATTTATCAAGAACATGACCCAGTGAAATTATATTTCAATTCAAGATTAGTTCTGTTTCGTTGTCACATTACACACTGAATAATTTTCTCCCATTGAAACAGCTTGTATACATACGCCACACACACACACACACATATGCAGATATATATGAATATATATATATATAGATATATATATTATATATATATATATATATATATCCATGTTGATTCGTTAGCTACTGCACGCATTTTTTTTCTCTCCTTCTTTCTGTGTTTTTCTCTCTCTGTGTATCTTTCTGTTGAAGAGCGTAGGCTCGAAACGTTAAAGACTTGTTTTATTTATATTCCTGAGCGCCATACTAATACAATTGTTCGTTTGTTTTCCACCTGCCTTCGTCTTTGTTTATTTCATAAAGCTTCCCGTTATATATATATATACATACATACACAGTTATAAATATATATATATAATACATAATAAATATACACACACATATACATTTATACATACACATATATATTATATATATATATATATGTATATATATATATATATATATTATATATATATATATATATAATATATATATATAATTATATATCGTTCAGAGATTTATTATTGCTTATATATATATATATATATATATTATATATATATTTATATGTATATATATGTATCAAGAGAAAGAGAGCAAGACAGGGAGAGAAGGGGCATTTTATAGATAGTAATAGATTTATCGATATATAGATGTGTAATTTTCTCTTATCTTTTTTCTTGTTTGAATGTTTGTAATGCCACTATATTGACACCAACTTGAAAGAGCTCAGTTGATCATAACAGCAACAATAATTATTTTCCGTGTGCGGTACGTATCGATCTCCTTCTTTTTGAAAAGGGAAACGAAATTTGAAAATAAAAACCACCAGCGAATAGTAAATTGAAGTTATAATTTGAGAGAGCCCCTTAGCAAAATCTATATAGATTGTTTTGTGTTCTGTGTATTGATGCCTTCCCAAAATACAGCGTCCTTAAAAATTTGTTTGTATTTATATGTATATTATTCCAGGGAGTTTAAAATTCTTCAGTAAAATAATCTCATGTCACTTAGTTACAATTTAAGGATTTCAAAGTATGCTATTTGAATTCTTACGAAAGCCAAGAATTCTAAATTTACGTTGCCACAGAAGTTGTTTGCCAATATAACACGCATTTTCTATAATCAATAAACTCATTTTAACGTCGTATTTCCAATTTTACCTATTTACAGACCAGTTTGTTTAGAATTCAACGACATTTTAATCAATATAGACAACTACGTTATAAAAAAAATACACCGACAACTGAACATCTTGATGCCTTTCATGTTCACTGCGAGAGAACGCAAAGTATTGAAACTAATGTGTTTAAAGGCGGCCTATATATGGCACCACATGATAAGCGGAAACATTGCTGTCTGGTTTATCAAACATGGTCAGTGGGATAATATCATCACTGAGGAACTTCCGTTCATCCTATTTTGAAAATCGGAAATGTTTTAAGTCTGGAGTCGACCCCAAAAAGCCTTCAAGCCACATGTTTTAGCCTCTAACGGAAAACGTAGAGTTGGATCTGATAGTATTTTGGAAACCGTATCGTAGACTAAAGAATTATTTAATCACTTTGGACAATCATATGCATCTTATGGTACTCGTTTTTTCCTCGGGTTAGCGCACTATTCCAGAATGAAAAAGAGTCGACCCACGCGGCTAATAGGTTTCAAAATTTGTACAAAGGCCACAAGGCTACAAGGGCTGCCCCGCTCTCCAAATTAGGGTTTCAATATGCAGTTCATTTCTGGTGCATTTTCTAGCAGTTAGTCAAGAACCGCTTCAATCTGCCAGCGTCACCAAAAGAAATGAAGTAAATCTATATGAAAGTTAGTGCAAAATGCCCCTTACAACATTTCAGAAGGTACCAGGATTTAGTGAAACTATAATTGATTACCCACTTAAAATAACCTGGTATTGAATAATAACGATGATGATGATGATGATGATGATGATGATGATGATGATGATGATGATGATGATGATGATGATGATGATGACGATGATGATGATGACGATGATGATGATGATGATGATGATGATGATGAGCACTTGCAGAAAACAGCACCGCTAGGATACTCTGGATGGTGCTCGAAAAATAAGGGGTGTTACCTTAGTCTACTGGTAGCGAACAGCTGACACCGTAGTACATCTGCAGCGTTAGAAGCTGTGCAAAGACAATAAAATGATGATGATAATAATAATATAATAATAATAATAATAATAATAATAATAATATAATAATAATAATAAGAAGAAGAAGAATAAGAAGAATAAGAAGAAGAAGAAGAAGAAGAAGAAGAAGATAAGAAGAAGAAGAAGAAGAAGAAGAAGAAGAAGAAGAAGAAAGAAGAAGAAGAAGAAGAAGAAGAAGAAGAAGAAGAATTGGAAGTATGATATTGAAAGAAAGGTCCTGAAAGTTGTAATGGAAGAACTGAAATAGTGCCTCGTTACAAAGGAAGCAAATATAGTAAGATACGACAAAAGAATGAAGGGATACGAGCAGAATGAGTTACTCAGAAGTGATTCATTCTACAGAAAAATAAATGGAGAGTATAAAGATGAAAGTTCGGTGCCAGATGATATTGCAGGTGAAAGACTTTGGAGTGAAATGAGGAGCAAAGACAAGGAGCACAAGAAGGATAAGTGAAATAAATAGTAGTCTGTCCACAACAGGCAGAACTAGTCATTTCAGTTAGGGAAGTAACAGAAATCAACAAAAATATGGACAACTGGAGAGCTCCGAGACCAGATGTTCAAGGCTACTGGAGCAAAAGCTTTCGTGAAAGTCATACACGAATAACTGCACCACTCAACACCCTGTTAAATGCCAACCAAATGACACCAGAGTGGTTGACAATGGGTAGGACAGTGCTGTGCTGTGCTTGAAAACATCGAAAAAGGCAATACGGTAGACGATTACAGGCAATTTCCTGCTTGCCACTTATGTGGAAATTATTGACTGTGATATTCGCAGAGTCAATGTGCGGACATCTGTTAAAAATGGTGTCCTCCCACATGAGCAGAAGGGGTACAAGCACAATGATAGACATAACTGTACTTAGAGACTGAAAGAGGTGGAAAACTAACTTATCCATGCCATAGATCGATTATCGTAAGGCATATGATAAGATCCCGTATTTTTGGATTATGGAATATATGAATCTATTTAGTATTGCTTCGCATGTTCAGCGACTGTTTGGAAAAAGTATGGCGAATTAGAGGATGGACCTGACAGCATATTGAAGAAGTTTAAGGACAATAGAATTCAGGAGAGGCATCTTCCGAGGGGACTGCGTGTCCCCCGCTGATCTCTGTACTGTACATGATACAACAAACTTTGATTCTGAAGAAAGCAAAGGTGGTGGGGTATGTCTTCAAAAGCTGCCAACAAAAGGTCAACCACTTGTTATTCATGGATGGCCTCAAACTCTATGGTAAAGATGAATCCCAAGTTAGTTCCCTCGTTGATACGGTGTATATTTTCAGTGCGCATATCAGAATAGAGTTTGAACTGAAAAGGTGTGATGTGTTACTCTTGAAGAGAGGCAAAATTAAATGCATGGATGGGCTAGAGATACTGTTGGGAAGGGAGTTATTCAGCAAATAGAAGAGTCGAGCTATAAGTTCTTGGGGATACTGCAAATGGATAAATTGCTGGAGAAAGAAATGACAGAAAACTTTAAGGTGGAGTACTTGCGCAGACTGAGATTGATCCTTAAGTTTAAATTAAACAGACAGAATATGATTGAAGTTATCAACACCTTGCCGCGCATGGACAGTAGACCAACTAAACAGCTTAGACAGAAAGACATTGGAGTTGCTGACTAGATATGGGATACTCCACCCAGTAAGTGACACAGACAGACTGTTTGCTCCAAAAAAAAGGGAGGAAGAGGACTAATTGGTATGACCACAAACCTGAAGGCATCGTCGAAAATGGAAATGCAAAAATCCTATGGGATTTTATCATTCAGTGCAAACATGAGATAGAGAATAGGAAACCAGAAATAGTGTTAATTGAGAAAAAAGCAAAGGATGCTGGATCATAGATATAGCATGCCCAGCTGACAATAGGATATGCGATAAGGAAGAAAGAAAAGTCGACAGATATGACAAGTAAGCTTGGGAATTTAAGCCCTGGGAACAGTGAGTGAAAATCTTGAGAAGTACATGGAACAAATAGAGGCTACAATAATGGGGGAGCACTTGGAGAAAACAACACTGCTTTGACCCGCTAGGATACTCTGGATGGTGCTCGAAAATAAGAGGTGTTACCTTAGTTCACTAGTAGTAAACAGCTGACACCGTAGTACATCCCCAGCATTAGAAGCTGTGCAAAGACAATAAAATGATTATGATGATGATGATGATGATGATGATGATGATGATGATAATGATGATAACAATAACAATAATAGGACATTTCCCCCATGGACAACAATCCCCCAAGAATTCCTGAGGACAAAAACTCCCTATGAAAATTACCTCTAAGCAATTAATCATTATGTGAATCGTATTTTCCGTTGCATAAGCCACTATTGTTTAACTGGGAAATTTGGTGTGCTGCTTAGAGATAGGTGTGCTTAATGCATGTAATATTTTATAAGTTTCAGGATGAAAATAATTTGTGTATTGAGATCGATTTTTTGAGAGGGAAGATCGGTCGGTGAGCAACGTGAAAGACTACTGCTACAGTACATTCGTGCCCGGAAGTAAACAAAGCATCTTTGTTTCGTTTTACTTTCTAATTAACTTCATCATAACACCTACTTAATTTCATCATAAGGTACGCACATTTGCAGCTTTGAAGTTAGCTCGCAAATTTTCTTTGAAAATATAATCATGCATGCAATTCTGTATCCGCTTCAGAATTAACTTCTCATGAAATACCTTCTTGTTACCAGTTAAGATATGCTTGCGGAATCCGTAAGAAAGACATTCACTTTGATTTGTCATAGATTAAATTTCTCGTTTTAGACAAATAGGTGTAAAAGCTTTGAGACAGCTCACAGTGCCACCTAACCAGACTGTGTGATACATCTATTCCGGAGTGGCTCTCAACCTACAAAAACAGATACCTGAAACGGAGACATGAGAGACAGGCCCCACTCTAGATATTTGATTGGTTTCGCTAAGGTCTAGATCTGAACTGCACCTTTGGTAGAGGATGGCTAACCATTTCAATGTACTGATTTGCGTTTATTTTTGCGTTCTCTTTCTCCAATATTTTCGACTGTCTCAATAAACCTTTCATTGTTCTCATACAGCCCAATCTCAAAACGATATATTAATGTCACTGCATTTTCAGGCATTCAGTAATTAGTTTATTTCTTCCTTGCGCCACGGGGAATAACACTTTATTCTAGATTTTGTCTGTTATCAGCATATCTGAACATACCTACGTCACCAACAAAATCAATGAAAGGTGAAGTATAACAAGAAAATTATAAAGTATAACTGAAATTATGAATATTATAAATGCGATAACATACAGTAGTTTTGCAGTAGTGCGATAACAATTCATATAATTGGTATGCAATTAGAGAAAACACCTGTTTTCAATATGGATAGAATTGAATCATATCGTAATTAGCATCGTTTTCAATTTTACCAAGCAACACCGAAAGCGACGCATCAAAGTGTGTCTTTGCTATAAGCTCCATTACAGAAGAGCTCTTACTATATATACTTTCTTCATAAACATACAACCAATATAATGGACAAATATCAACTAGTTGCTATGTGAAAGGTTTATGTTATTTGCTTCTCGCAACGATGAGACTATTAAAACTTCAGCCTACGATGTGATTCATATTGGTTTCGTATACTCGCACGAAACCAAAAATTTTTTTTCGTGGGGCGAGGGTGAAGTCGATTAAATCTATCCCAGTACTGAACAGGTACTTATTTTATCGGCCCGAAAGGACTGTAAAACAAAGTCGGCTCAGGCAGTATTTGATCTCAGAACATAAAACTGACAAAATACCGCTAAGCATTATGGCCGGTGTGCTAACGATCTAGATAGCTCGCTGCCTAATTGTGTCATTAATATTGGTTCCAAATATTAGCAGAAGTTCAGTAAGTTCTGAGGTGAAGAGGCTAGTTGATTATATCGACCACGGTTCTCAGGTGGTACTTATTTTATCGATCTATAAATGATGAAAGGTGAAGGCGACCTAGCACGTAATTTAATTTCAAAAAGTAGGGACGGAAGAAATGCCGTTAAGCATTTTGACCGGCGTGCTAACGATTCTGTCAGCTCGCCGCCTTAGAATGTGATTAATATGAATTTCATATGTTTACAAAACGCCAAAGATTTCTAGGTAGAGTGTAAGTTTATTACGTTGAACCCAATGTTTAACTGGTACTTATTTTATCGTACCTGAAAGGATGAAAGGTACAGTCGACCACGGTGGAATTTATATTCAGAACGTAAAGATGGACGACATGCCGCTAAGCATATATATATAGCGATTCTGCCAGTTCCCCACCTTAGAAGGATGCGATTAGTATTATACAATTCATTAGGCGGCAAGCTGGTAGGATCGTTGGTAAGCTGAGCAGCATTTCATCCGTCTTCATGTTCTTAGTTAAAATTCCACTGAGGTTAACTTTACATTTCATCCTTTCGTGATCGATGAAATAAGTACCAATTGAACACTCTGGTCGATGTATTTGTCTTATCTTCTCTCTTAAAATTGCTGACATTTTGACGGTGCTTATATGATACAAATATGAGAAACTAGCTTCATGAATACATTTAAAATTCAAAATGAAAGATAATAATTTTTTTCAAATACTTCAACGAAATTATTGAATGCTGTTTAATTACAGAGAAACAAGAATTAATAGCTTCGGGTGGAAAACATTTTTGATTAGAAATTGTATGAAAATATATTTAAAAAAAAACTATTTAAGCTTAACTCAATCTGCAGACCATTAAAAGAAATCATGTATGCTTCTTGAATTCAAGTGAATTTACTAGAAAGAAAATTTTGTCGGAAGAAAAAATACTTTTAACTAGGCGAAGTTGATTTAATAATCTAGACTAAATACCGCCTGTACCAAAAGTTAGGAATGTTATAGAAAAAGAAAAGTTACGAAATAAAAGCTATTTGTCTGTCTGTCTTTCTGTCTCTGTCTCTCTCTCTCTCTCTTTCCCCCTCTCTCTCTCTCTCCCTCTGAAAGGATTTTGCGTAGTAAATAATCATTACCTCCAACAATTGCATTTTGTTCAATTATCTCCATTATCAACAACAATTCGGTTGCTGGTAAAATACATGTCAGCGTTATACTGATGCCGATAGTCCGTTTAATTCCATATTCAAATTTCGATGTAGTCCATCATTCTTGTATAACTGTACAATACAACTTATCACTGTTCGTGGACAAATAACTGGAAACCTTTATAATATTAACGCAGTTGTAATATACAATAACTCAATTTATAAGACGTTTTGAAATAAGCATTCTCTAAATACAATAATACGGCTGATAAAGAGCTGATTCGTCCACAAATATATGCATTGTGTAAGAATAAATATGAACATTCACTACAAAATAGATATGTTCAATTCAATACATATACAGCTATAATAATTTTAAAGAAAGTATTAAATCAACTTTAAATATATTTTACACAGAATATATGTCACTATATTCGTGAACTATTATCTTGTAATAATATACGTGCATATATATATATATATATATATATATATATATATATATATATATATATAATATATATATATATATATATATATATATATATATATATATATGTATGTATGTTGTGTATGTTTGAATAAATTCAAGACCCAGGGATCGAGATGTAGGAAGAAATTTAACATATGAGGAAACTATATTTAAAAAATATATTTAAAATATATTTAAAAAAAAACAACTTTCATGACCAATAGTGGCTTTTTGAGACGGAATGTTGCGTGTTATTTTTCTTTATCGAAGAACGATGGCCAGAAAAGAAGTTATTTTTATATTCCACGGTAGGCGACCAGGATTGCCGACTGTGCGAAAAAGAATTCACAAGATTTACGGAATGGAGTAGGCAAAATCCGGGGTACATATGTTTCATAGCGAGTTGAATGAGGTTTTTACTGCCGGCTACTCTTCAGGCCAAGGATAACTTGAATAAATTAGTCATTATCGCAGGGAAGTACTTGTCGCAAACAGGATCA
>NC_043004.1:46641551-46671551 GCF_006345805.1 Octopus sinensis | reverse complement strand
TATATATATATATATATATATATATACATTCATGTACGTGTTCTGATCAATAAGCATTCAGATTATTGGCATAGTAACGAAGCTGAAGCACGCAGAGTAAGGCCGCTTGGTACAGATTGATCTTTTAACTCAGATGCAAATGCGCACTAAATTTTATTGTTCTAGCTCACTTCTGTTTACAGTAGTGCTTAGAAGGAAGGTATGCAACGTGTGGTTGTTGCAATTAACATGACGGAGGTGGTTGAGCAGAGAATCTTCATCAAACGCTCAGAAGAGAACGCAAAGTTTTCAAAACGTTTTCATCAGTCTTTAGACTATCAAGGGGACTTTGTGCAACTGAAACCCGAGTGTTTTGTGATCAGCTGAAAGCAGGTTTTGCAAAAACCTGACAGGCACGTGTCTCATATGAAAATCTTCACTGATAATGGACTGAACTGAACCGTAAATAATCTGCACAGCCTCTGATAACACAGAGATAGTGAGTGGGCGATTTCCTCTCACAGCCGCACGCATGTCTACGATTTTTCTCTCAGTTTTGCTGGGTGGGATCCCAGAGCGTTCGTAAATATCAACTGCTTTTCAGCCATCGTGGAAGCGTCTAAACCACTGATACATTTGTGTGCGGCTCATACACTTCTTTCCATACTCTTTCTGCAAATTTGCGTAGGCTTCTGACCAGGTATCGCTATGGCAAATTTCGCTGTCAATGTCAATGCGAAGATTACACGTTACACACTTTCCTTCCAAGCACTGCCGTAAACAGCAGAATTGAGCTAGAACGTTTAAACGTAGCGCACATGCACTGCAGAGTTCAAGGTCAGTATTTTCCTAGCGGCTTTACTCTACGTACCTTAGCTTATTTAGTATGGCAACAGTCTACATACTTATTTGTCAGATCTCGTATATATACATTTATATCTATATCCATATACACATAAATTTCTGAATATATCTAATATATACATGTACATATGCATATGCCTGTATGTTTGTGAGCGTATGTGTGTGCGTAAGAGTTTGTGCGATTGTGTGTATGTGTGTGTTCATGTATGTAAGTAGGTATATTTGTACATATAAGATATTAAATTTAATATAACGCCAATTCTAATATCAATATATGTTGGGGTTTTTTTATGGGAATACGCTTTGCTGGCTATAGACGTTGACGAATGCAAGAACCAGTAATTGATAAAAATTATGTAATGCTTTCACGTATTGAACAGTCAATTGTCTGAGTTCAAATTTCCTTTCCAAATGCAGCATTCTTTTAATTTATATCTGGAGGGAAGGAATAATAAAGGAAATTTTTATTTGATTCTTAGAGAAACAATAAAATGAGAACTATACCAAATGTATTTGAATATACTTTTGATTGAGTATATTTGCTGTGAGATAAATTGCTGCTTTATATGGATATAACTAATTAAAACATTTCAGTTTGCAAGGACAAGTCAAAAAGGATTGGCAATTACAATAAAGCCTCCTCCAACTGGACACACTGTGTTCAGTTCTGCCGTCTGAAAATATTGTATACTCGTGGTTTCGTAGCTGAGGCTTGAGTTTGACTGCTCCTGTTCTCTTCCCTGTGTTAAAAAGCAAATAAGGCCGTGCGCAACAAGGAAGAACAGAGATCAGTGATCTGATTTCTCTAGATAGAAAGTGTTTCAGAGACTGATATTCAATGCAGTCTTTCAGTAAAATACGGGGTAAAACATTCTACGGCGAAGAAATGTGTATGATTGGATCGAGGAGTTTAAAATGGCCGGACATGTGTGAAGTACGAAGAGAGAGGGAGAGTGAGTGAGAGAGAGAAAAAGAGAGAGAGAGAGAGAGAGAGAGAGCAAGACACTTTTCAATACCCACTACTGGCGTCAAGATTCACCAGGATCGAGAAATAGTTCTGATGAACCGACTTGAGACCATCGATGATGTGGCATTTTCTCTGCAATCTAATCATGGTTCTGCATAAGAAATCATCCTCGAATCACTTCGTTTCTGTAAGGTCTGAGTGAAATGGATGCCAACAAAATAACTTACCATTGAAAGATCCCACGATTCTACCTATGCCCAATCGACCGCAGAAGCGATAAAGGCGGAGTTACTTTCGAGAGGATACTTGTAGGAGATGAAACTTGGGTTCTTCACTTTTATTCTCAATCCAAACTTAAGAGTATGGTATGGAAACATCTGGAATCGCCTGCGGAAAAGAAATTCAAGTTCACGCTTCCGGAGAAAAGGGACGTATACTGGAATTTTATCTGGAAAAGATTCACCAGGCGCAGGAGTGGCTGTGTTGTAAGTAGCTTGATTACCAACCACATGGTTCCGGGTTCATTCCCCCTGCGTGTCATCTTGGGCAACTGTCTTCTACTATAGCCTCGAGCCAATTAAATCCTTGTGAGTGGATTTGGAAGACGGAAACTGAAAGAAGCCTGTCGTATATTTGTATATATATATGTATATGTGTGTGTGTGTTTGTTTCCCTAGCATTGCTTGACAACCGATGCTGGTGTGTTTACGTCCCCGTCACTTAGCGGTTCGGCAAAAGAGACCGATAGAATAAGTACTTTGCTAACAAAGAATAAGTTCTGGGGTCGATTTGCTCGACTAAAGGAGGTGCTCCAGCATGGCCGCAGTCAAATGACTGAAACAAGTAAAAGAGTAAAGTGTAGGCTATAGTGAAATGCTTGTCACCAGCTTGAAGCCAGCGATTTGCCACCAAACGCCGAGTTTTGTAATCAAATAAACTGTTGCACGACAATGCACGCCCACATACAGTCACCTACACTGTTGAACCTTTCGAAAAGCTAGAGGACTATGTCGAAAAAATTAATTAATTCTTCGACGCCTGCTTTTGATTTACTAAATTAAAGAAAGAAGAGGGCTTATGGTTTTTGACTTACCTACGGGGAAATATATACAATGTTTAATAGAAATCGTGAATTTGTCATAAATAATAATTGTTTGTTATAATTCAACTCTGAATCATTTGATGTTTTGACTCGGTTAAAATAATGATATATGCGATCCAAGAACATCTTTATTAACTTATTTCAAAACTGACATGTCAATAGATAATTTATAACCCATTTTTAAGTATTTTAGATAATATTAAACATCTTAGATTTAAACAGTCTTCAGAATACAGTTTTTGCTATAATACCACCAGTTATGAGTTAATATTATAGAAGACAGGCAATGAATATGAGGAAATGTAATATATAGTAATACAATCAAGGATGTATAACTAAATATATCAATATTCCTATTCAATTAGTTGAAGGCTAGTTTAATGTCGTAATGATGCCATATTCAGGCATTTCAATTATAGAACAATAACTTATGACGACACATTTCATATCTTCGGATCCTTCCAATCACTTGAAAATAAATCTTCTTCCAGGCGATGTATATCATTTTCTAGCAGGTCCTTATTTCAACACAGAGAGGCTACAATAATTAATTGTTAATTGTTTGGCTCGGAGACACAACACAAATTCCTAGAACACTATAGGAACCCATTTCCTAACAGCGCCGCTCTTATTAAAATCATCGATAGTGTTAACGCCTCACAGTCAGATTAATGCAGAAATTATGAATTGTCCTATTATCAACATCAGACAAAGGAAATTTTCAGAAGTCAGATAATGCGAACGGCTATCAAAACCGCTAACATAAAACTCTATTTAAATGTCATATTTCTGAAATAAATTGACACAAATGAATCTGTGTTGGCCGACAAGATAGCCGGGGGATAAACCGACTAGTATTACATACCTCATACAAACTTGTCTTTCCTAATCGATAAGCTGTACCTAATTCTTTCATTTCTTCCATTACTTACCTCCTACGCACTCAGAAACCATAACATTTCTCTCTTGATCATTACTATTTTCCTCTCACTCACCCACTTACCGTTTCTGTGAATTTCAAATTCTATTCCTCAGCATCACTCACTCTCCCCTATTCACTCACTCCACCCTCTCTCTCTCTCTCTCTCTCTCTCTCTCTCTCTCTCTCTCTCCTGTCCATCTACCTCTGTATTGATTGCTGTATAATCTGTACTATTCCCATACTTTTTTTTATATTAACATTACATTTATCAACACTGGCGCTCTGCATTAGGTTGTTGCTTGAATTTTCGGAAGTTTCATAACACAATATCAAGAAAACAGTATTATACGTATGAGAAGAGACTGCGAGGTTGTTAAATTCCGATTTAATAATAATGAACTGAAGCGGACAATATTTGTGTCGAATAAAAATACCATTTGTAACATAACAAATGTAAAGTTTATGGCCCATAACGAGTAGAAAGGCCGAAAGGATGCAAACATTTGTGTTAATTCCTTTGCAATTTATTGATATCTGAAGGCTATAATTTGAATAATCAGTGTAGCGTGTATTTTCTTCCTTCAACAGTTTGCTAACAATAAATATTCCCTGAGACTGCTATATTGGTTACTTCATCTTTATTTTATTTTATTTATTTATATTTTACTGTTAAAATTCTTGTAATTTACATTTTTTTTTCCAAACAAAATGCCAAGAATTTGTCAAAATCCAGAGGGTTATATGCGTTATTTTATTACGTATGTTTTGTTTTGCATAACAAATACAATTAATCACGTTTATTGGAAACGAAATGACTGAAATTACACAGATGTGAAGAAGTCTAAGAACAGGGGTTTGAAATTAATAATTACTTATGAAAACAGATTTGAAAACAATAATGTCAAGTGGGAAAGCATTATAAGGTAACTGCTATGATTCACGTATCTCATTATATCTATGTTTCTATCTATCTATCTATCTATCTATCTATCTATCTATCTATCTATCTATCTATCTATCTATATCTATATCTATATATACGTATATGTATACACACATATATATACATACACATACATATATATATATATATAGCAATATATATATGTGTGTGTGTGTGTGGTGTGTGTGTGTGTGTGTGTGTGTGTGTGTGTGTGTATGTGTGTGTGTGCTTCATTTGGCTACAATGAATCATTATCCACTTCATCGTATAACACACTTTCGGATAATGGCAATTCATGCTACATTTCATTAACCAACATGCTGCGTTCCAATTGACGATACACTCGAAGGCAACAAAAATGTTTATGATTTTATATATTTTCGTTTTCTGAAATTAGGTAAGCAGTAAAAAGTAAGCATTATAACAAATGCACCTGCATCGCACTTATAATGCTGTTAAATCGAATACGATGTGTATTTGCATCTGTATACCCACAGACTCCCGTATATATATATATTATGTATGCGTACACAAGTATACATATGTTTGTATATATATACATATATATATATATTTATATATATATATATGTATGTATGTTTTTTATGTATATATACATAAATATATATGTATATATATGTATATATATATATATATATATATATATATATATATATATATATATATATATGTATGTATGTATGTATTTATGCATGTATATCTACATACGTGTGTGCATATATTATTGTCATGTTCCATGCTCTCTCGCAAACAGCTTCGTTGAGCATATATCTACAACATAATTGAATGAAAGCTCTTATTTTCAAGCAAAGTAATACAGTGTCGTCATTGCAATGGTATTCGTACTGCGCAGATAATCATAAGAAAATACAGAGGCAGATTGAAATAATGAGGGAGGGAAGCGGAGAGAGATGAGTGAGAAAATGTATACCTGTAGAAAATGAAGATGCTTCATCTCTTGATTCTTTTTGTTGAGTGTATCGGTTGTTTCGTGAATCGAACTACCTTTCATTGAATGCGTAAGTAGCTTGATATTCTACAAATTCATGTACCTGAAGAAAATCTCCCGTCATAATGGTTGCTCCTTCTCGAGCCATGCGTGGCTCATAAGTGCCGGTTTCCCGGTTTCTTGGGCAACTGTCTTCTATAGCTGCGGACCGACTAAAGCCTTGTGAGTGGATTTGGTAGATGGAAGCAGAAAAATACCCGTCGTGTATGTATATCTATATATATATGTGTGTGTGTATGTGTGTGCGTTTGTGTGTGTGTGTGTGTGCACGTTTGCGTGTGTGCACGTTTGTGTGTGTGTATGTATGCATATATATTTATGGGAGTGTTTTTGTGTCTGTATTTGTCCCCCCGCCGTCACTTGACAACCGATGTTGGTGTGTTTATATCCCCGAAATTTAGTGGTTCGTCAAATAGACCAATAAAATAAGTACTAGGCTTAAAATGAATAAGTCTTGGGGGCGATTTGTCCGATTTCTTCTAATAAAGGAGGTGCTCCAGTATGGTCGCAGTGAAAGGATTAAAGCCTGTAAAAGAATAAAAGAATCACATACAATGCCCACTATTGAATCATTGTTATTAAAAAGCATAAATGGATTGACATGAATATAAACATTTAATCTGTGATATAAAGCACGAAATATCTTTTAAATTTTGTTCGATTTACGCTAAAGCAGGAATAGCTAATTAAAGATTAATCTAATTTGATGTATCAGTCGTAAAAAAAGTACTTTAAAACGTGATCTGCGTCAGGAAATTAATTGATTTGAATCGTATAACATGATAGGGCAATATGCCAAGAGATGAGGTGAGTATAGTTGTTTGTCTCTATGTGGAGTCATTTCAAATTATGAATGGGATACAGCAATACACGATGTTTTTTAACCGTATCACACTTATAATGCTTAACGACATTCATATAAGTTTTATTCATTTAATATTTATCACTCTTTGATATTTCTGTTTTCATTTCGATTAAACAGTTAACCGCAAAACAAGCCGAAATATTTTTTTGGCTCATGTTGTCAGTATGTTTTGTTTCTGTAATCTTTATGATTCAAGCGCTTAATTGCTGCTCATATATGTAATACATGATCTGCGCACAAGCTTCTCAGATCAATCCAATTTGTCCATATCCATCATGGTGCTATCTAATCTTAAATGAAAATAAGGTGAAGATTATAAGATATTCTGATTAAATGGCTGCCCCCAAGTATTCACCGTGTCTGAAAACTTTCAGCAAATCATGATCTTTCATTCCTCTTTAATACAATATATGAGCCACGATTAACGCATAGTCAAAGATTAAATTCCGATCGAGGGATAAGTGTTTATCGTAGAAATATATTGATAAGTCAGAAAGAAGATTTACATGGAAGAGAATGATATGCGCGCTGACCAAATTCAAGCATATCGTCTTTGTTTTGAATGTCAGAACGAAGGACTTATATTAATACATCCTAAAATTCAGAGCGTGAAAGGTATCAGGAGTTTTCCAAAGGTTTAAGAAAAGTTGATACAAATCAGACAGCGGAATTTTGTTTATTAGTACAATTAGTAAATACTGGTATTTTCCTAGAGATGTTATTATTGTACCTGAGCAAGTATTCTCGTTTAGGAGGACAAGAATTTGAGGATGCTCTTCTTTTAAGTTTGTCTTTAGAATTATTCCATTTTATTAGCTGCAAATATATTTACCCATGTGATATGCACTCATTTTTTTGCTTCATTATGTGTTTCAAGGCAGTCTCGTAAACATATTCATCCAGTAACCGGCAACCAGGTATGGTTCGAGCTCTTTCTACTTTTACACAGTTTTATATGACTTCAACATATTTACTTTCGTAATAATAACCTCTTTCCAAGGCGGAGATTCGGCAGAAATGGTAGCATGCCCGGCGAAATGCTTAGCGATCTTTCGTCTGTCTTTACGTACTGAGTTCAAATTCCACCGAGGGCATCTTTGCCGTTCCTTCTTCTGAGAATTGGTAAATAAAGTACCGGTTACGTACTGGGGTTAATCCAATCAACTGGACCCCACCACAAAAAAAAAAAAAAAATTCGGGCCTTGTGCCTGGAATACAAAAGAATAATAACCTTTTTTCGTAGCAGAACATTTTCCACGTACTCTTTTCATTTGTCTCTACCATGCTTCATAATTATATTTGACGTGTCCCCCAATGATTCCGCCAAAATATTTTACTGCTTCCGCATTCGCTTTTATCCTATCACGTACCCCAATTTCCTTCAGGAATAGCAAATAGGGTTTTTCTTGGTTTGATTCATATTGGCATTATGCTTCAACTGATTGTTTCTACAGAATTTCTCGTTTTGTCAGATTTGTCTATCATTTCTGCTTTAATTCTACGATAATTTTTCAAAGTTTCTTTTTCTTAAGTAATATATATTCTTAACCAGTCTTTTCTGTTCCTCTATACTTCAAAAACTTAGTTCTACTTGGATAATTCCCAGGGTTACTAAACTTTATTAGTATCTGTCTTTTTTTTATCAAGTACCTACTTGCCTGTTCTTCTGCTGCCATTTATTCCCACCAAGAAACCTACAACTAAATTAGCACCTGTAAATTTCAGTATTTTCGCATGAAATCTATTCAATTCCGATACTTTTGTTTTCACCTTTTCCTTAACAATATCTTGATCCAAGATCTGTAGATAAATTGATTCTAAAACCTTCGTTTTATTCACTTTCTGCCTTAGACTTTCAAGGCATATTTGCGTATATTTACGTATTTGCTGCAGCTATGATCATCAAATTATTTTCCTTTACATGGACGCTGCCTCATGACTTTGTTTCAAGTCCCAATATTGATTTCTCTTGGCTGGCTCCGATATTCACAATTGCAAATTAGCTGTTGTCATCCAGCTGACATTGCAATATTCAGTTGATCGAATTTCTACGAAAATCAGAGAATCATTTTCTATTCCTAACAGGCATTATATGGCATTCTATCAGTTGTTCATTGCCCCACGTTCTTTTCCTAAGAATCATCGTTTCCTTGGTTTATTATTAGATAAGATTCCTTTCCACTCTTATTTATTTCGTTATTCTGCTAAATTTTTAGACAAGAGTAACGAGTAGACACACCCAGTGTCCTGGAGAAAATGAAATTTAAGATATTTTGAAATATAGCTGAAAGCTTGGTGAGAGAAAGTGGCGAGGACAGTACAGAAATACCTCCGTATAATACAAGACAATCTTTTAAATTGTGAAGGTTTTTCTAAGGATGTGGGCACTACTTGACAGCATAATCTTATGAATGTCTTACGCACAGTATCCAATATCGTGATGCTGATGATTGAAGATATTTTGTCTACCGGGGGTTTGCCCTCTCTGTCACGTCACAGCAAGGACTTCAGACAGTACATTGCGCAATATGCATGCAGATCCAAGAAATTATAATTATTAAATTATTAATCATATACACACAACAGATTATACTGTTGTAAAAGAAAAAAATAGTAACATCGGGCTACAGCAAGTAACCTTAGATGCCAAGAACACTCTTAAGCATCCTAGCTGTCCTTAATAACATTGTTTTCTGGAGCTGTGGTAAACTGTATTTTATGCCTATTTCTTCTATCTATCTATTCAAAACATTAGGGATTGTGCCTAATGCACCTACAAATCCCGTGATACATTTTACCCGCACTTTCCATAGTCCCTGTAATTCAATGGCTAGGTCCTGGTACATTAATATGTTTTCTATACCTTTCATATTGATTTGTTTCATTATTTGGGACTGTAAAGTCAATTATCTGCCACTTTCTATTGTCTTTATCTACTACTACTAAATCAAGCCTTGTAGATTCTATCACTCTGTCAATCTGAATATTTAAGTCCCACAAAATCTTATATTTTTTTACTTTCTAGTACGTTACTAGGTTCAAGGTCATACCATTTATCAGTATGTTCAAATACTAGATTTCTACATAAGGCCCAACGGATTACTCTCCAAAAAGTTGTCATGTATTTTCTTGTATTCTTTCTGAGTCGACATGCTACATTCACTTATTATATGAGTAACTTACTCTATAAGTAACGCTTTCCTCTTTTTATTTGCATAACATACATTGGGAATCTATTTGGTATTTGTCTATCTTGGCTTTCATCCAATTGGTGGCCTTGTGCCTCCAATAGACTGGATTATCATTATCATTGCAAGTAGAAATAGTAGTAGTAGTTGATCTACATACAATCTTGTATATAAATATACGTGTACTATACACAGATATAACTAGCTTGATTCCATGTGATTGTAATTTTTCTTTAAAAATAACTTATATATATATAATTGTCCATATATTTATTAACATTTCTGACGAACCAATCGATATTTGAGGTCTTGATTTGCTGTGTAATTGTCCTTGCATGGCTGATAACTATTCTTCCATGAATGCTTTGTTTAGCCAAATTATTGAAATTTGTAGTATATATTTATTTTCACAGCTGTGAATTCTCAAACAAAATAAGTCAGATTATGATTCAAACAAATATTTATAAAATGTTAATTAAATAAATATATACTTAAAATATTTAGTTCTAGTCTATATAGTCTGCAACTAAATAGAACCAACTTGGATGATTTGAATTTTCGCCTCTCATTCCTTGTAATATTTTTTCAAGTACCAAGGCAACTAGCTGGCATAATCTTTAGCACGCCGGGAAAATGCTTAGTGGAATATAGTCCGGCTGTATGTTCTCGCTACAAATCCTCTGGTGTCGATTCCTATTTCATCATTTTTTCGCAGATTAAATTGTTGGCCTGAGAGGGGAATAAGAGATGGGGCAACAACGACTTAAACGTTTAGCCCATAATTACATGTTTCGTCTGTTCCTCAATAAACTGCTCTTATTTCTTTTAGTGCTATGTTCAACGATATAGTCGATCGACTTGATACCATTTTATATTTTAAGACATGTAACAGTACTGTAGGTGCATCGCTAAGAGAGACATGAGCAAATCAATAAGTTTGTTAAGTATTGACAGGTAAATATAAAATTAGATTTGCACACGGACACATACACCCAAACACATACATACACACATGCACACACACACACAGACAGTGTTCCAGGCAATACACACACACCTACGTACGTACGTACCTACCTACCTATATATAAATAACGGGAAAGTTTACGAAAATAAACAAAAGACGAAGGCAAGTGGTGTACAAAACAAACAGACGTATTTGTATAGCGCTCAGGAATAGAAAAAAGGCTTTTACATTTCGAGCCTAGGCTCTTCTACAGAAAGGGACACAGAAAAAACAAGGAAAGAAACAAAGAGAGAAAGAAATGTGTGTAGTAGCTAACGATCTACCATGGCGTCTGACTCGGACAGAATAGTCAGAAAGGAAGGGGAAAGTAGAGGAGAAATATGTATATATATATATATATATATATATGTGTGTGTGTGTTTGTGTGTGTGTGTGTGTGTGTGTGTGTATGTGAGTGAGTGTCTGTGTGTGTAAAAATCATCTGCACAATTTCACAATTTCTGGTAAAAGATACACCTCAGCTCCTATTGTAACCTCGAACAATAGAGTGGTCCAGGATTATAATAGAAGACACTCACATATAACAGAGGATACTAGAGAAGAGGATATTTGCATTATCCACTGATTTGAAAATAAAAATTTTCAGAAACAACAGAATAGAACAAAATGGAAAATCTTCGTAGTTGTCCGTGTGTCCTCCTTAAGAATTACCTCGACGTTGGAAACAATACTATAGTATATTTATTGTAGAAATTATTAACCTTTTTAAAACAGGAATATTTTTACTAGCAAAAAGTTTATCCCGAAAATATTGATAGCCAGAAAAGAAAATGCTAAATAAAAATGTTAAGTAAAGGGAATAAAATATAAAACGAAAATAGGTAAACAAACGAAAACAAGGAAGTAAACAAATAAGTAAATAAAACAGTAAAAACTGCATATACAAAAAGACAGGTGAAAAATAGAGAGAAGTGAAATAGATTTATTTAAATATTAAACAACACATCATTTTAGAAACACAAAGCACGTAGGATAGTTGAGAATATTCATAAATCTGCATTTGAATATTTGAATACAAGAAAAAAATAGGAAACGAAATACAGTGAATATTTGAAAAGAAGAAAGACAGGGAAAATCACACAGTTAACTGCGAACTGGAACATACACACACTTACACACACAAAGACACACACACACACAAACAAATATACACACGCACAAAGACGCACACACACACGCACATACATACATTCACACACATAGGCACAAACGCAGATAAATACATAGATATAGGTGTATGAATATATATATGAATCCATATACATGTATATAAGTATATTTATGAGTGTGCGTATATATATTTATATGTATGTATGTATGTATGTATGTATGTATGTATGTATGCATGTATGTATGTATGTATGTAGGTGTGTATGTATGTATGTTGTATGTTGTATGTATGTATATATGTATGTATGTGTGTATGTATGTATGTATGTATGTATGTATGTATGTATGTATGTATGTATGTATGCGTTTTCATACACACACGCGCATGTACTCCGTCCCCATGCCATACGTATATGCATACACAAACGTATTTTATCTCATACTGACACTAATTTCTGTAGCAATACGCTCACGCTTATCCTTTCTCACATATTGGTTTCAAATGTTGACACAAGTCCAGTAATTTAGAGTGAGGTGTTAAGTCGACTCCATAAACTACAGGGCACAACTGGTACTTATTTTATCGACCCCGAAAGATTGAGAGGTAAAGTCAAACTTGGCAGATTGGAATTCAGATAGAAAAACCGGACGAAATACCGCCAAGCATTTCCCGGAGCGGTAGCGATTCTTTCAACTCGTCCCCTCTATAACTTCTTATATATGAACATCAACATTACGGTCGTTAACTGTTGTATGCTTTATTTTCCACTTGTTTGTATGTCATCGTAATTTCCACTTTTGCCAGTTTCAGTTATGACTCGTTCAAGGAAACGTTCTACTCTTCATCTCGATGTATGGACTACTCATTACTAGATTATCCTCACTATCTACGAAGGAGTGCTTATAAGTTCCTGGTGTTGGGTAAAAGAAAATACAGGAGGATCAGTTAATTATGATCTTAGTCAACATATTCCCCTCTCAGTTTCTTAGATTTATTGCAGGAGTCCTTCAGTTTTTTAAGCCCTGTAAAAGAACTCGGAAGGTTTGGCTTCCAACAAGGTCATTCACAATACACTTAAAGCCACAAACTTTGGCTGATGGATTCCTGAAATGGAACCCACCCATATATTTTCTTTGTTCACAATTGTAGAGTTTGAAATCAGTTAAAAATTGCCAAAACCTCTGTTCGTGAAATTTTGTAGATATGTGATATTATTTGTTTTCATATAAAATGGCTTTGCCAAAATATAGCACTCAGGATACGATGTATCATTCGAAATGAAGTGCATAACTCACCCGGTGGACGGCTTTGCATTCTATATGGTTTACAGATTTTAGCATTGTCTCGCTTCGATACTTACCCATGAAAATCAATAAATATCTGTATAAAGATATAAAGATATACGCATTTTCCTGACGTATGTGTTGTATGCATGCATATAAGTATATAAGTGTGTGTGTGTATGTATTTATACACATTATATGTGTATATATAATATATATATATATATATATAATATATATATATATATACATACATACATACATATATACAAAGATATATATATATATATATATATATATATATATATATATATATATATATATATATATATATATATATTATATATATATATATATATTAGAAGAAATGAGGCACTCAGAAATTCGGATGATTTTATATTTATTTGTATATTACATGTTTTTATACATCATATATCTTAGATCATATATTAACGCTTTCTCCCATTCTAGTGGGTTTTTCAATTCGAACTGTGCTGGTAGGAAGCGCTAATATATGATCTAAGTTATATGATGTATAAAAACATGTAATATACAAGTAAATATCTATAAATATAAAACCATCCGAATTTCTGAGTACCTCATTTCTTCTAATATAAAATACCTGTACATCATCTCCAAACCTTCCAATATATATATATATCAAAAACTAAATGGAGTTAAACGCATGTATTACCCACATTCTCTTACAACGATATATGTTTCGAAGACATCATTACAATTATTCCAAAGGAATAAAATGTTGTAAAGCAATGTAATCTTCTCTTCAAGGAATTGAAGAAATAAAACTCGTCAAGAAGACATTTTAACAGAATATGATGGATATGTATAGTGATGAACTAAACGCTTTTAATAATATAATTATCAAGTAGTTAGCGTGAAAAACCTCAGAATGGAAAACATATATTAATTATTCCCTTCAGATATATAAAGGCATTACTATACATAAATGACTCACGTTAGGAGGGACTCTTAAAATCAAAACTACCATAATAAACACATTTTGTACCGAATGCAAGGGAATGCAACTCTCGAAGCGAGGCTTTTAAAAACAGATTCAGTTGCAGATCCTATGATTTCATAATTAGTGCACAAAATGCACTTTTTAAATTGTTAGTGCATGCATAATCAAGACACATAAAAATGAACAAAAAATCAACGTACCAGAGGAACACCAAATGTATCCAGCATTGTACATAGAATTGTTCATACATAAACGTGTATAGTACAATGACTTTATTTATTATGGTAGTTTTGACTTTAAAAGTCCCTCCTAGCCTGGGGCTTTTATGTATAGTATTGCCCTTAATATAAGTAAATATATTTAAGAGAAATAATTCATGGATTTTTCCCTTATGAGAGTTTTTTTCGCTAACTACTTGATAAATTCTTATAAAGATTTTATCTTATTTTTAAATTATATATGCTCCCCACTCTCTTACTTTCTTTTGCCTTTCTTACTTTGCACTTCAACTTGTCCCTGTCTCCACCTTTTTCTCGCTCTCTTTCTCTCTCTGTTCTCTCTCTCCTAAATTCCTTTGTTCCTCTTTTCCTCTCTCTTCTCTTCTCACGTGACCGCTTGGCCGACTACTGGCCTTTTTGAGTCTGGTAGCGGTCGCGTAAGTCACAATTCCTAACAGGCCAGCTGAATTCAATTCGTTTTCTACTCGACAGACGCCTGTTGTGATGTCATGTTATTATTATTATTATTATTATTGTTTTTCGTATTATATTAGTATTTATATTCGTATAACATCGTCCGTTTTCCCGTCCTTGTTTCGTGTACATTCGAAGCTTTTTCCAAGGAATCTAATGCTCTTAGCTTAGTTTTTCCTTGGGGCCGGCCAGATTGGAGAGATCTCAAGATTAATCAGCTGAAATTGCGAGGATGATCAGGTTCTAGACTGAAGACTAAAGGCTTCGAATAACCCGTCCGTGTTTTTGTATCATCTTTAGGATGCTTTGCGTTCTTGTCTCTTTTTGTATTATATATATATATATATATATATATATATATATAAACCAGCTTAGAGAAGAAGAAACGAAACCAAACGAATCGAATCGAATCGACGCGAAGGCGCTCAGTTATACAATAGTGTAATAAATAAAATATATGCATACATACAAACATATATGTACGTACCTACATCTACATGTATATATACATGCATATATAAATATATATACGTGTGTACAGGACACCACAAATGGACGTAGAACTGAACGAGAAACGAAAACGTAAAAACAGCATGTACAAGACAACTACACAAGGAAAAATCCCCTTCATCAGCTACCTTCGAAAAACGCTGGAGTTGAACTAGGGGCAGCTGATGAAGGGGATTTTTCCTTGTGTAGTTGTCTTGTACTCTGTTTTGTCGTTGTTAAAAAAATGGTCCGTTCCTTGCTGTTTTTACGTTTTCGTTTCTCGTTGAGTTCTACGTCTATTTGTAGTCTCCTGTACACACGTATATATATTTATATATGTATGTATATATACATGTAGATGTAGGTACGTACATATATGTTTGTATGTATGCATATATTTTATTTATTACACTATATATATATATATATATATATATATATATATATATATATATATATATATAAATTATAAGTGAGTTACCACTATGTGGATAGCTGTAGTGCTACAAATAGCTCCGTTACTAGTATAGCCACAGAAAGATGTTTCCAAGAAGAAATAACATTACATTTAACAGAAGGAAAGTGAAATATAACGAAAAATAGATTGACCCTAAACAATTGTTTCATTACTAATGTAATATGTAATTTTACTTACATAGACATCTATAAATCATCGGCAGAGGTTTGTCTTAAATACAATTTATTAGACCCTTTGATGCATAATTACAAATGCACTCGATTACACCGCACGTGAATTTGACTCTCGTGAGGGTCTAATAAATTGTATTTAAGACAAACCTCTGCCGATGATTTATAGATGTCTATGTAAGTAAAATTACATATTACATTAGTAATGAAACAATTGTTCAGGGTCAATCTATTTTTTCGTTATACTTCACTTTCCTTCCGTTAAATGTAATGTTATTTCTTTTTGGAAACATCTTTCTGTGGCTATACTAGTCACGGAGCTATTTTTAGCACTAGAGCTATCCACATAGTGTTAACTCCCTTATAATTTATGTATAAATTTGTATTATCTCCCTAGTTTTATGTGCTAAGCCACTTGGTGTTAAATTGATGGTATTATTAAATTAATATCAATTTTTTCACCCTCATTTATAAATTATATATATATATATAAAGGGTACTAAACACAACAAACGGAAATCGTCAAAGCATAACAAGCTGGAAAAGGACGATAGCACAACACTTGCAAACGGGACAAAACAAGATACACGGATCATTCGCAGCCAGTTGCCACTTCAGTCGGAATCTGGAATGTCCACAAAGTTTCGCCCAATTCCCTCTGATACTACTCGAAACTAGTTAGGCCAAGAGCTTAAGCTAAAGCTTTAAGCCCCTGAGCAAGGCAAACGAATGTACATATACAAACGCAAGGAAATAACAAATACGTGGGGTCTTTCGACTAGCGAACGAACATAACATAAGAAATAGAATTATATATTATTAGATGGACAAAAGCCTTTCAGTTATACAACAAAATATGAAACAGTCTTTCGACTATACAGACAGTGTAGTAGTACGCTATGGCAAGGAGAAGGAAATAGAAAATTCTTACTGACCGGGTGGCGAGACAAAACAACAGATGCGACTGACCTCAAAAGCAGTCAGCCAAAAAAGAAAAAAAACGCATAAGCCGGACAGAAATCACGTGGTAGAGGAGGGGAGGATTTGAGTAAGAAAGTAAGCAACGTTTTGATCAATGAAGACTTTGTATAGGATTGTTGCAGAGTTTTGAATTGTTCTGAAATGTCAAAGTGCGATATTCGAGCAATTTTGCTATTCAACTTCAAAAAAGGACGTACAGCAGCTGAAACTGTTTGCGGTACCAACGATGTGTTTGGTCAGAAATGATCAGTGAGTGATCAGATTTAAATAGTTTAAACGGTTTTGCGGTGGAAACCTGAACCTTGAAGTTCGTGAGCATAGTGGACGCCCACCTGTCATCGATGATGGTCAATGAAATACTGAAATTGAGAAAGATCCACGTAAAGCCACTCGAGAAATAGCAAAAAAATCACGTTACTCAGAAAACTGCCTGCAACCATTTGCAGGCGATCGAAAAAAAAAGGTCGACAAATGGGTACCACACGATTTGAATGAAAATCAGAAAATGCGCAGACATGAAATTTACTCTTCTCTTCTCCTCCGTAATCAGACCGATCCGTTTCTCGACTGCATTCTAACTTACGATGAAAAGCGGATTCTGTACAATAATAAAAACGTTCTTCGCAGTGGTTGGACAAAAATGAAGTACAAAAACCTTTTCTAAACCCGAACTCTTCAAAAAGAAGGTTATAGTGACTGTTTGGTTGTAAACTGCTGCACTCATCCACCATAATTTCTTAAAACCCGGCAAAATATTACTGCAGTAATATATTGACATGAAATTGCCAGAATGAACGAAAAACGTCTATTCCTCCAGCCCTGACTGGTCAACAGAAGAGGGACAATCATTCTTCATGACAATGCTCGACCACATGTTTCAGTAATGATGCTCTTGGAGTTGAAGGACCTTCACTACGAAGTTCTTCCCCCACCCAGCTTATTCCCCAGACCTTTCTAATAACAACCACTACTTTTTCAAGGATCTTGATGGTTTCCTGCAAGAGAAAGAGCTCAAAAATGAAAGCAATTCTGAATGTGCGATGAAAGAGTTCATCAGTTCTAAGTCTCCAGATGTTTATGTTATCGGAATAAACAAGCTTGTAATTCGTTAGAGAAAATGTGTTGATTGTAATGGTATTTACTTTGATGAATAACATTTCTGCATTGTTGAAATATGCCGTAGTGAATTTCATGTTTCAAAACGTGGCTTGCTTTTTACTCAGCCATGCATCGATACATGTATTTATGTACGGATGTATATGTGCTACCTAAAAGCCAGGATAGTCACAAAGCGAATGGCGTCAGTCATATGTCAATGCCATCAAAGCTGAGATAATTACTGGGAGATAGATAACTAAAGTGATGTTTATAAACTCTGTCGAAATCACTTATACACTGGCATTCATGCTGATAGATAAGTAGACAGCTTTGTGTCGTATTTCAAATTAGAGCTTCAAATTAATATGGGTGCAATTGAAGTTGTAGTCCTGGGTATATTATAGCTGAAAATAAAACGTTAATAATTATAAGTGTAAAGTCTTTTCTTACAGGCCTCTTGTTCAGAACTTTTCTCTTCAGGATCTAAAAAATTGGATATACGCGTTAGTGTGATTGTATGAAGTATTCTTTCCTAACAATAAAAACCTGAATAATAATTTTTTCCCATTTCCCATTTAGACAGTTCTTGTTTGGAAAATACTAGTTGCCCCACATAAAATGGATAAAATATATTCCAGACATGTATGCAACTAGATAGGCATAAATAGTAATTTGTATTTTCCACTCACAACTCAGACACATACATTACTAACGATATATATATATATATATATATTATATATATATATATATATATATATATTCTTATCTATATACAGAGAGAGAGGGGAGAGAGAGTAGGATAAAGAAGAAAGAGAGAAATTTAGAAAGAGAGAGTGAGAGATACCTACATGCAAATATATATATATATATATGACGTATATATGGATAGACAGACAGACAAATAGATAGAGAGATAAATAGATAGACTGACAGATAAGTTTCTTTATTGGCCACACAGGGCTGCACACAGATGGGACAAGTTACAAGGTAGAGCTTTTCTTTTGGGGGATGAAAAAAACAAAAAAACAAAAAACAAAAGAAACAAAAACAGGTGGCGTAGGTTTTCGATCAAAAGGGATCGTAAAAGGGAAAAGGAACAAAAGAAAAGAGAAATGAAAAAAAGGAGAAAAATAGGGGAAAAAGGGGGAAAAATGATCAATAGGGATCGTGTATCACAGTGTTATGATGTATGGTGTAAAGGGGAAAGCAAGTATGGTTTATCCGTCGGAAGAAAAGCCTACGAAAAAGACCACGGTAACCTTGGTCGATATTGTTATATGTTATATGTTATCACATTTGTTTGCTAGTGGGTAACCATCTGTTTTCAATTTCTGGGTTCATAGGATTATGCTCAAGGTGGCTTCGTCATTCATACGTGCCATCCTTGCTACATTCACCCATCTTTTTTTAAAACATTCGCTAGACAAAACTTGCCTCTCTACTCTCACTTTCCTTTTCAAGTGGTACTTGAAGAAGTTGATGAGAGATTGACCAGAGAGGAAAGTGTTTGTTTCCAATCCTTTCAGACGCGTCCACCAGATACATTCTTTCGCCATAGCCACAAGGATGATGAAAATAGCTCTTCCTTCCCGTTTGAAGGAAGGAGGCGTGACAATATTGATGATAGACTCAGCTGATAAACCGACTCGTCCCACACGTGACAGCAGTTGTTCGACATAAGCTCACAGGTCGGAAATTGTTGGACACTGCACAAGTGCGTGCAGAAAGGTTTCGTCGCTCTGACCGCATCTCGGGCAGGTCGGCCCCGTGTTTCTCGAGTCGTGTCTGTAGAGCTTATCCCGAATGGGTAGCGCTTCTCGGTAGCACTGCCAGTCCAAGGATCTCTGGAAGTTGTCCATGGGCCCTGGCCCGAAATTCGTCCCGAACAGGCGAGTCAAGTACTCCTCGTCGACGTCCAGGTTCGCCCCGAGCTCGTCGTCGTACCTCCCCTCCACTAATCCCCTATAGAATGCTTGGGTTGTGATGAAGTCACTCAAGGTCGACCCAGGACGGCAGAGTTGCTTGAGAGCAACGTGACACTCGCGGTGCCATTCGCCCTTCCTCGGCCTCTTTTTGATTCACGACTGCAGTTCGGTCATGGAGACGAGCTGCGTGAAAGCGTGCCTCACAAACGGCGACCACACCTGTTCACCGTCGTCTACGAAGAACCTGAAATGTCGCAGTCTCAGCGCGTGTCTGCGCATCATCAACCACGGCATGCGCAGTCCTCCTTTTAACGGGTGTTGGCAGCAAATAGATCGCCTGACCATCGCGACGCATCCTTTCCACAAGAAGCGAAAGAGAATGCGTTCTAGTTTGGGGATGATAGGGTCGGGACAAGGCACGACGGTCAGGCGGTAGTAGATGACGGACGCGATGTACGTGTTCGCCACCTCCGCCCGACCTTTTAGGGACAGTTTCCTCTTGGCCCTTTGCCGGGCGTGAGTGACCACCCTACTCGTTATCTCGTTCCAGTTCTTCTCCACTTGGACGTCCGGACCAAACTAGACCCCGAGCAACTCGACCGGGCCGTCGGTCCAGCGTCCCACGACGGATGCGCTGGTGGACGGCATGGGCTTGCTTCTCGAGGTGCCTAGTCGCAAGCCCACTAACTTTTCCCGGTTGATTTTCTCTCCTGTCACCGCTTCGTAGTTTTTCAGTGTCTCGCTGACTTGCTCGATGTGCTCGTGGCTAGAAACTATGACGGTGACGTCGTCCGCGTATGCAGACACGCTCGTCCCGCATCCCAGTTCTCGCGGGATGTCCCTCAAAGTTCCAGCTTCCGCAATAATGGCTCGAGAGTCAATACGTATAGAAGCGACGAGAGGGGGCATCCTTGACAGACCGAACGTTCGATTTCGAAAGGTCTCGATAGATGTCCATTTACGCGAATTACCGAACGGATGCCTCTGTACAAAGCGGCTAACCAGCTGCGGAAGACGGGACCGAAGTCAGCCGCTCTGAGGACTGCCTCCAAGTATCGATGGTCCACCCTATCGAAATCTTTCGATTGATCCAAATTGATCAGCGCCCCACCCATGCCATGTTCGTGAACTACCCTGTCTATGATGTAGCGCATCAGGTGGAGGTTGTCATGGATGGTAGGCCCGGCACGGCGCACGTTTGCGCCTTGTCGACCAGTTTCTCGATGACAAGCGCCAACCTCTTGGCTAGCACCTTGGCCAACATTTTCAAGTTTGCATTCAGCAGAGTGATGGGTCTAAAGTTATCTATTATATTTTCCTTGTTTAGGTCTTTCTTCAGCAGTGTTACGGCTCCTCGGCTCACAAAACCGTCCGCCGCCGTGATGGCACCTTCGCAGCACCCTGCCTCTCTTGTCGAGAGTCGTGGTAGGCTGTTTAGGTAGGCACTGAAGTCCACTCTACGTTCTTGCCCGCCAGTCGTCCCGAACAGTCGGCCAAAATGCTGTTGAAAGGCCTTACACATTTTACTTGGCTCGAGCAATTCGTGCCCCTGTTCATCTACCAGAGACCGAATGGTGGCTTTGTTGCCCTGTTGCGCCTCTGCCACCCTGGCCTCTCTCGCGGCTCCAACACCTTCGTTCCTTAGAGCACGCATCCTAGCTCTGACAGCACACCCGTTGTGTTTGGCGTTGAAGTGTTAATCGAGGGCCAACCTCGCCGCCAAAACCTCGGATGCGATGCCGCTTCTAATTGCCTCTTCTAGCTTCTTAACTAGCTCACCCTCCACTCTATTTCTATCTATAGCTAGTGCGTTGCTGTACCTAATCGCTTCTGCTTTTACTGCTCTCTTGAGGGCAAACCACCATTTGTTGTTGATGATGGCTCCCGTCAAAGACCTCTTTACAATGTGCTAATCCGGTCTCTGAAAACCTGTCTCGATGGGAAAGACGCGTTTAGTTTCCAGTATCCGGGACCCTGCCTAAGTGTCTTACCTAAGTCTAGCGTACATGTCACAAGTTTGTGTTCCGTGTAGCTGACTATGTGGAATTGTGGACATCCTATGCTATCTCTATCTACTGTCCTACACAGTATCCTATCTAGATACGATCTCGACGACCCGATGCGGTTGCTCCATGTCCACGTTGGCGCATTCGGGTGGTCTAGTCGGAACCTGTCAGACAGTTGAAAGCGTCTGAGCAGCTCTCTGAGGCATTTGCATCCCCGTCTATTCCTATCTCTACCCACATAGTCTACATGCGTGTCCAAAGTAGCATTCCAATCCCCCACTAAGAGTAAAGGACGAGACGTTCCCAAGAATACTTCTAGACGTTGAAAGAAATCCACCCGACCTGTTAAGGGTGCGTAGACTGATACGAGTCGAAAAGCGCACCCATTGCTGCCGTCGACATCCAGGACGACCAGTCTACCCTCCGGGTCTACGAATATTGTCTTTACTTTGAGATCCAGACTCTTGCGAAAAAGTACCGCGGTGCCACTACCGCCCATTTTTGGCAGACAGGGGGAAAAATAAATGTTGAACTGTCCGCCAAACATGGTCTTTAGGGCCCGCGGATTGTGGAGTCTGGTTTCACTTATGGCTATGATTTCTAACTTATGTGACTTTATGTTTCCAAGGGGACCCCAAGCCACGCGCATTTACACAACCAATCTTGATCATATTCCTAATGAATTAGAATACAAATGAAAGGAACAGAGGGTTAATTACTGCTCGAAAGTTTTTGCTTTCTCCTCCTTTGGTTTGTCCTCGAGGAGATCCCAGTACAGTTTCTTCGTGAGATATTTTTGGCATTTACCAACCGCACTGGGGAAAATGCCTTTGAGTGTGTGGTGCAGACTTTTGGAGATGTGTAATATTTTGATGTGGTCTGGTGGTGTTGTGTATGGGTGATTGTTTGTTTTTATGTCATCTGTTATGTTTGTTTTTGATTTGATGTATTCCATCAAATTTGTGTTTTTGATGTCTATAGCTGTGAGCATGGTTGCTGTATATATTTTTGTGGTGTTGGTGTGGCTGTTGTTTGTGTTGGGTTTTGAAATGTCTTCGGGAGATGTATTTCCCCCTGCTTTGTTTGTGTTTGCATTTGGTTTGGTTGTGTTTCTGCTCTTTATTTTCCTTCTTTTTGTAGCTATTTGCCATTCCTCACTGGTTTCGTCTTCCGACGAAATTTCTGAGGAATCAGTAGGGGGTAGGGGTATGTTGTAGACTTCTATGTATGTCTGTGTAAGTGGTTGTGCTGTTGTTTTCGTTGTTGTTGGTTGTTGAGTGTTTGTGTGTGGTGAGTGCGGTATAAGGGATGGGGAATCATTTTTTGTGTATTTTCTTTGTTTTTCTGTTCCTAGATAGATAGACAGAGAGATAGATAGATATATAGATAGATAGATAGATAGATAGATAGATAGATAGATAGATAGATAGATAGATAGATAGAAGGAAACATTGAAAGCAAGAAGATTGGTAGCAGAAAACCGGAAGTCATACGGCACAGAATCAATGATTATAATATCCATACGGGAAGATGAAACATTACGACAGTATAACAATGAATATTAACCATTGTTATCGATCAATTCAATTGTAGCTAATAGCAAATTTAAAATACACTGCTACATGAACTTTTATGTCAAAGATATTCATTACTTCTATAAATTATTAATATATTATCAATTCATCTAAATGAGAATGCAGAGTGAATTTGATAATGCTACCTTCTAAGAATTAAAACTGCAAAAATATGAGGATTGTCTATGCAGTTTTGCATTACAGTTTCAATCAGCCAGTCACGCTACTTACAAGAACATTCTAGTGTTTTAATGACTGAATGGTGGTGAAGGGGTGAAAATGGAATTTTATGATCTTTAAATGTTGGAAAATACCCAGAATTGCTTCTTTGAAATTGCTCTTTTAAAATTAAAAATACATCAATTTATATTAATCTTTTTTCATTCGGAATTGTCAGTGAAAGTATATGTGTGTAATGAGTAAAAATTAAAACCAAATGTTTGATTCAGAAATGAAAAGAAATTAATAAAAAAAAAGGCTGTTCAAAAACATATTACTGATAATCTATTCTTTTCTACTTGATGGAGATAAAATTAAAATTTAAATCAGATTCAAAAGACACGCCAGATCTCAGAAAGTAATCTATTTTCTTAAAAACCGATAGTTTTTTTTCCAATATTTTAATGAGATTTATAATCAGGCATGAGCAACAGTCAGCAGACACTACGATACACTTTCAATTTATGCTCGAAGCTCTTTCACTTTAATTACGCTACTGATCTTCTCCAAAAGGATAAATACTTAACAGATAGTGCCCGCTCCTCTTAAATTATGTCTGATGTCTCGAATAAAAAAATTAAGCTGTTAGTGCATTATCGTTAAAATAATTTCTGAAAGAAAAAAATAAGGAAAACTAGCTACAAGTATTCCCGACTTAAAAGGTTCACTTCATTTCCAAAAAATAATTGTTTTTGAGGAAGTAACAAATCTTATTTGCGCACATCCAAATTCGCTAGAGGAAGTCTCTAAACAGAATAGTAGTCAATCCAATTTCAAATAACACTTAGAAAAATGCCTAATTTATGGTCCTACGTTCGATATTTATAAACAAAATAATCTTATGTTCGTTATTCAGATGTCTTTGATAATAACCATGAGTCTTTAAAATGGTGTAGAAAATCCAATAAAAAAATAAGTATACATGGTAGCAACTTCCTGAGTAAGATGTTGTCAGTGATCAATACTTCTGTTCCATCATCAATTTTTGATTAAAAGTATATAATCATTTCTACTGTTGTCGCAAGGCCAGCAATTTTATGGGAGGGTAGTATCCGTTTACATTACTCCAGTGCTTGACTGGTATTTATTTCATCGTAATGGAAAAGGTTTAAAGGCAAAGTCCAGCTAGGGGCAATTTTAACTCAGAATATAAATTCGGAAGAACGACCACCATGTATTTTCTCTGGCATGGTAACGGTTCTACCATTTTCTCGCCTTTGAGGTATAATCTTAATATTACTCTATTAGTATGTAGATTACATACATCGACTTGAAAATGAGTCAGTGTTGATATCGCTAAAGTCGTAGGACATATAGTATGTATGATTCCATTTTTTTGTGGTATAAGTACCTCATTATCCAATTCATAATGCTTTATATAGAAAACAATATTGTGGTTTGAAGTAACATTTCCTAACATAGAATTTAGCCCTGATAATCTGTTTTATGTTGATTTAATTGAGGACACTGTCAATAACACCAGTTCTTTCCGAAGTTAAAATTGATGTATTGTTAACATGAAAAATCTGCAAGCTTCTGTATTTCTGATCTACAGTTATTCGCTAGAAAACGTAGCACTCGGCATGTATTTCTCATGTAATGTTCTACTTAACTATAATATATTTCGTCTGATTGCACAAACTAATTTCAAAACGAAAGCAGCCTGAAATATTCAATCTTCATTCCAATGACTTGGTTCTCAAATATTCCCATTGCCATTATATTGCTTTGTCAAAGTTACCATCAATTTTAAACTTCCAGAATGATTGCTACTACGCGTGTATGCCGCTGCAGCATAAAACAATCACTATTACAGCCGTTTATTTTACAGCATACTTTCAAAATAGATTCACTTTCATAAAACCGTCTCATGCGTCTTCCCTGTAATGCAGAAGCACAAAAACGGTTCACTGTCACTAAGTAAACAACTACATTAAACTTATTTAAAATTTCCAAACGACATTTTAACCTGCACAGGAAAATATCCGGAAAAAATCATTTCTTCTTGAAATATTACAAACTACGCGTGGAGGTGATATAAATCCATTGTAGACAACAGTCAGAACAAAGCCCACTTCCTTTTGGTCGTATGACCATAATCGGTGATGATATATTTCCATAATACTTTCACTAAACATATAAATGAAGAATTTTCGCAATGAAGTATTTCAGAGATTACTTTAGCTTCTGCGTTCTTCGTCATTTCCTTTAAGTTGTATTTATTACTTTTGCAAATACAAAATGTTTTTAATCTCTTCATAAGCACGGTAATGTCATTTTTGATATTTTACTCCCCACTTTACTTCAACCAGTAGCATATCCAATCCAAGAAGTATTTGCATTTCCTTTTGAAATGAAATTTAACATAGATCCCTCAAACCTCAAATAAAATATTCCACGATAGCCAACGCCACTTTCTTCGGTACAATCCCAAATATAGCAACGCTAGCATATAACCAGGCCGAATTATGCTGGTAAAATGATACATTAGTATCTGATTAACAAAATGCATCCACTGCAGGATATGTTTCTCGTACAGTATCAGTTGCTTTACTATAACAATCTATAACTGAAAATTATATTTCACAGACTTACTTATTTTTTAAACTACACACTTCTTCTTGTTTTCTTCTTCTTATTATTATTAATCCTTTTTCCAGGTTTTCTTGGTGTATAGGTTCCCCACCTGGACGGGACACCGGCCCGTCGCAGGTGAACTGCAAGATGCAGGAGGAAAGAGTGAGAGCATGCTGTAGCGAAAGAGTCAGTAGAAGTCGGTCATTACCTTCTGCCGGAGCTGCGTGGAGCCTAGGTGTTTTCACTCATAAACACACACATCGCCCGGTCTGAGATATGAACCCGCGATCCCTCGACCGCGAATCTGCTGCTCTAACCACTGGGCCATGTGCCTCCGCAAAATACACTCTAGGTCTTTGAAAACATTTGTAGTGTGCATTACTCTTTCAGTCATAGTTTAAGGTCTTTTGCTAATATCCTGCATGTATACACAATAGTTTGTTGCTCATAACCCCACGTAGCGTTGATTTGTATCTTTGAATGTGAACTTATTTTATTTAATGAATCACGAATGAAAACATTTTAGCTATACTCTGTTTGTAATCAGAGTTTTTTTCAATCACAGAAGTATCAGCTTCAGGCGTTCTTAAAAATGTGGAGTTAACATGCCGCTCATGATGTGACTTTCACGTAGGATGCGTTATTGGATACAATGTCTCATCATTCAGTAATAGGGCGTACAGAAAAAAGCTCTGCTCAAAAACAAATGACTGCAATATTTTCCCATATGCATACATGCATACATGTAAACATATGTACATATACACATACATACACACGTACACACATACAGGAATATACACACAGACGTGTGTGTGTGTGTAAAAACATCTAATCACACTGGTCAACAAAATTAAATATATTATACTCATTATGAAATCAAACCAAAGTTAGACTAATTTTTCATGCTGATTTCAAAGTTTCCCCCCATTTGTGTGGAGCACATATACATTTTTCAGTATATACATGAAAATATTTACATATTTATATATATATATATAAAATCATTAACGTAATAAATAAGGACATATTATCTTTAGAAAGGAAATGAGTTTATTGAGTTGAAAATCATAACTATCATTTTACAAATAGTGAATACACAAAATGAGTCAGACAAAAGAGACAAAATTAGAACAACAGAGTTAGAGACTTTGTGATTTGTATTTCCTGCGGCGATCCTGATCTAGTTGGTCATTGTAAATTATCCAGCAGTAGTCAGCCAACATACTGTCATTCCAGAAGTCATGGTACCGTTTCGCTATAGTAGTAATGTCCTGGTGAAATCTTTCATCATGTCTATCAGACACTGCTCCAAGGATATCTGCGAAGAAATCCAGATGGGAGTCCAAGAAGTGAACTTCCAAGGAAATGCGACAATTCATTCCTGAGTAACATTTCAAAAGATTCTTGATGCCATTCTTGTAGCTCATTGCCTTCTTGTTGCCCAAGAAATTCTTACACACACAATTGGAAGCATTCCAGACAGGCAGGTCTAGTTCAGCCAGTGTTGTCCTTGAAGTTGACATCTTTGAGTACGTCTCTAATTTTGGGGTCCGACAAGGATACCTCTTTCAACTTTGCCTGTGTGATTTTAAGAAACCTTTCTACAATATACTTAAACCCTCTGGCACTTTTCTTCTTTAGTGCCTTTACAAACTGTTCCGTCAGACCAAGTTTCATGTGCAAAGGAGGCAATAAGTTATTACATAGATCTCACAAGAGGTGCATAGTTGACGCTAGGCCGTCTTTGCTGGTATGATGCTCTTGTCTCCCAGTTTGATTCCGAATAATGCCTGTCAGTTGCCCGACTATCCCATAGACACAAGAAACAGAGGGTCTTTTGTGAAACCGGATTGTATTCCCATTAACATTCCAATGACTTCTAAATCTCCACATATTTTCCATGAGTATCTTTCATAGGCAATGGCATGAAATAAAAGCTCCATATTCTCATATGATTCATGAACATGAAAGGAGTCTGCAATAGGAATCGAAGGCTTCAAATTACCATTATGCAGAAGTACAGCTTTTAAACTTTGTTTTGAAGAATCAATAAACAAACGCCACTCTATAGGATCATGAGTTTGTGGTAAATATTCGAAAATTCCATCGATGTTACTGCAACAGCAAAGCGGGCCTTCAACAGAAAGAACACGTTTGTAGAACCACATTTCTTTGCCAAAAATAAGTTATAGTAACTCCTTGCTCTAGCAGATACATCTTCTTCAGTTTTGATGTCAACAGTTCTTGCTTTAACTTTTGAGATGGGAAGTCTCTGTCAAGATCATCCAGTTCAACTTGGGTACAGTTTCTGAGGATCAAAGCTATCTTCATCAGCTACGTAACCTTCCTCAGCAGGACAGTCAATATCATCATCTGGTGCAACTGGAATTGTGAAGCGCAGGTCTCATTACAGAATCCAAATTGGGATACACAATTTTGTGTTTATTGTTTATTGAAAATCCTCTGACATTTCCTTTGCAAAAAGTCATTAAAATGGTCTTCCCACCGCTTCCATGTCATTGGAATGGCAAAAGACTTAGATTTCTTATTATTGAATCAGTCACGTAAGCCATTTGAGCAAGCTGAGAAGATAAAATGCGGTGCCCATAACTTGTCCTGATCTCTAAAAGAACAGTCAAAGTATAGCTTATAAATCTTCTTGATCACTGGTTTTATTGTACGTTTTTGAGTTTTCAGATTAAATTGTCCACAGACATAACAAAACAAATCAGGAAGATTTCCACACTGTCTGATCATTATTAACACTGTAAAGCAAGTAAGGAAATGGCTACAAACAGTTATACTTATATTGAATTTGAGATGATGAAATATTTCATCAGACCAATTCTCAAGCTGAGTTTGGCATGCATAATTTACATAAGCCTGTAGCAAAATTGGGAATGATGCTAAGGGACAAGGAAAATAGGGAATCACAGGTTGCTTCGAGCCCTATACACTAAAGAGGGCTTTAGCGTATAGACTTTTGAGTTTTGAGGTTAAAAATGTAGTATAGGCAAAATATATATTTTATTGGCTTCAATCACGTTTCGCCGATTTCAGCTTCGGTTGTTTTATGGATTTTTTTCCAAATTTTCCCTACTTAAAACAATGTACGGTTTAATTATTAAGTAGGCATAGTACATGAAATTTCCAAAACTAGGCATGCAATCCATGTTGTGTTTTTCCGGCGGCTCTGATCTAAAATAATTACTCTTTTAATAAGGGTAACAGTGTCACTCCAACGTTTTGGTGGGCGGATATTTCTGCTGGGGTCATTATTCTTGTTACTATATATTTAATTTTATTGCAATACATACATAATAATTATGTATGTAATACATTCTAAATAATTATTTAACACTTTAATAATAACTTTACACCCTACACCCACTTTTAGATATGTATTTGCTTGATATTTGCTTTGCAGTTAAAACTTATTTACGTCCTATTAATATTGTTGTTATGTATATTAATACATGTATGGGAGGCCATTTGTTGAAACTGACATATGTATGTATCCAT
>NC_043004.1:46544051-46626551 GCF_006345805.1 Octopus sinensis | reverse complement strand
ATGGAATATTCCTACGTTTAAGATGATATATTTGAATGGCGAGTGTTTGGTTTTATTGTGTTTCTCATATCTAAAGAATTGAGATGTGCAGAGTATCTCTGTTTAAAGTTTATGGTGGATATTATGTATATGCTTGTGGAATTGTGTTGCATGTTGAGGATGGTGCATTTGTAAATTACGTTAAATCTTCTGCAAAGGGTATCTAGAGGGCATATCGTTCCAGGGCACAGTTACATTGTAGAGCATTGTGGAGATTATTCTCAGGAATAGAAGAAGTGATACTATCTAGGCAGATGTTAGAGACAGGGGTAGATTGGTCCGTATTATTAACGTTATTAGTATTATTGTTGTTGTTATTATTATTATTATTATTATGATTATTATTATTATTATTATCATTATTATCATCATTATTATCACCATTATTATTATTATTATTATTATTATTATTATTATTATTATTATTATTATTATTATTCAGTAGTTTTATTTTTATAGCGTGCTTTCACTTCCCTACCGACCGCAGCTCTGTGTGCCTTGGGTATGTGCTGTGATTTGTTGTGATGCTCTGATGGTTATTATATGGAAAGTGTTCTGCGTAGGATGTGTGCAGTGCCTAGTAGTGCAATTTTCTGTATGTTGTATGTGTTTGTAAGTCCTGGTGTTTTTGTTATGTATTTGTCTGAATATTTTTTATCATGCCTAATGCACCTACTATGATAGGAATTGTTTCTGTTTTCAGATTCCACATTCTAGTTACCTCTATTTCCAGGTCTTTGTATTTTGAGAGTTTCTCCATTTGTTTTAGAGACACGTTGTCATCAGCCGGTATTGATACATCAATTAGAAAGCATTTTTTTTCTTCATGGTCTCTGACAACTATATTATTATTATTATTATTATTATTTATTATTATTATTATTATTATTATTATTATTATTATTATTATAAATTATTATTATTATTATTATTATATCATGGATATGAAGCCTCTTTACTCATTCTATACTGCACATTTCTTGGATGACAGAACAGCAACTTTAACAATCAACATGTATTTTACTTTCATAGATTCCTTTTAAACTTTCTCCATTACATCTAATTTCTTGCATAATCTCTCCCTCTCCAGAATAACTTCTAAAAAAATTGATTCTACTAATTCCTTTTATAGAATCTCTGTTAACTCCACTCTGATGATGGGATGTCGTTTATTTTCCTGAAACAGCTGTAAGATCACTTTTCTGTTTATAAATGTCCTGGGACAGTCGAATTGCCTTGGGCTTGCTATCGTATTTTATTTAACATATACACGCTTACACACGACATACTTAGACTCCTCACTCATGCAATTAATGAACCGGGAGCACAGAGATCAAATGATACATAAATACATGTAACAGGCGTACACACTTATTTACCATTAACGTTATTGCATAAATCCGTGAAAGTGAAGCTAAATATCTGATACTAAACTCCTTCTTAGCTTGACAGTCCAATCTCTGACTTTCTTAGTATAGTGTTTGTAAGGGAACATTCATTAGAATAGCATTCATAAGGGAAAATCCATTAAATTGGTTCGGTCTACTGAGGAAATCATGTTTGAAGTGCTTGCTTTTTACCAGTTTCATTTGCAAGCACTCAAAGACCCCCACACTTTTCCGAGTTGCGTAATCCCATTGACCAAAAAACCAAGACCCTACCTCCACAATTTCGTTCAGGTGTGAACTGGCATAGCTATATAAGTTGCTTGTGATATATCATGATATTTCATGTGTCTGCACTTCAAATTCAAATTCCACCAATGTAAACTTTGGGGCGGGGAGGGGTCGATTAAAATATGCCATTCGCAGCGTGGATTGGTGGTTCTGTATAACCAATGAGAAAGATAGGGTTTTGTTACTTTTTGCATCTTGAGTGTTAGAGTTCAAATCTCACCACCATCGAGTTTGTAGTTAGAGCAAAAGTTTTGCCCGATTAATATCACGACCCTAACAAATTGGCTAGCTTCAGCGGAATCACTCTTTCAACTTTCAGACCAGATGAATTGGGGGGGGTGAGATATCCATATTTCCCTCCTTCCTACCAGTATTGAGGGTGGTGTAAAGGCTCACGTATGCTTTTGCACTTCATGAGGAAGTTACCACAAAACCAAAGTGTTGTAGGAAAAAGAGTAGATGTTGATTGAGTCAGACTTGGGTCATACAACTAGAATACGGTTATAGAAACTTCTGGCAAAAACAGGATATACATATTCACTTACCAGTAATTTCAAATATAATGTAGCACAAATATTTTTTGTGATGGATAAACATCACATAATCTCATTCTATAATTTTCGCTATAAGTTTCTACCTTCTAACTATATTGGAAAAGGATTTGTGCTTGAGACGTATTAAGGAGCATACGTAACAATATCTATTTTCCTTATTTCATACAAACACATTTTATAAACTGTTAATGCTGAATTATATATACTAGTCGTTTATACATACAATACAGACAGGATGCATTTCTTCTGGACTTGAAAAGACATACAATAAACAAGTAGCCTGGTAATGAAACACGGGAACGTGCTATAAACAATATCACCAGAGAATTCAATAAAAGAAAAGCAGTTATAAATGAGGCGCTGTTCTCAAGAATACCAATTAATTTCTAAGTATACAATCATCACTCTCTCTCTCACTCTCTCTCTCTATCTATCTACCTCTCTATTTCCCTCTTTCAATACATATATATATATACAGACAGACAGATAGACATACACGCACATATATATGTATATATATATATATATATATATATATATATATATATATGTTTGTATATATATATGCTGCGATTTGGCCACGTTATACAGTCTCAAATGCGGACAAAGGTTTATATACACTTTTCAATAAAATGTTGCGTTCAGTTTTACAGTTGAAGTTTAATGCACATATAAGCTACTACAACCACACACATAACATTCATATATATATACATAAATATATACATATACATACACACACACATATATATACATACATACATGCTTATATACATACATACATACATACATACATACATACATACATACATACATACATACATATATACATATATATAGACGCATACATAGGTTGAAAAAAATTAGAGATCTGTACAAATCAAACGTTTATATATAAAAGGTGGAGGTGGAAATAGCACAGAAGTAAGTTTAAGACCTTTCAGTTTAAGAGGGAATTTAATAAAAACTCATACTAAATATTATATGAAAAGAATATTACCGGATTCGAAATATTTCTTAGCATGAAATATCAGTACAAATTTATAAGCAATTGATGTAAAAGAAGTTTATCTTCTGGCTGAGGGTCAAGAACATGTCTGGAGATGTTTCGTTGAAGTATTTTTTAAATATAGTTTGGTATAAGTTTAAAGTGTTGGAGAGTGAGAGAACGGGTGTCTATTGTCTAAAAGAAACTGTGTATATTCCTACCAGGAGAGTGGCTAAAAAGCATTTATTGAATGGGTTTTATGCCCACCTGTGTGTGAGTGGGGGTGTGTGTATCTGTGTGTGTATTGTATTGAATGTCCTTAAGTATGTTTTGAAAAATGGACAACTGTGAGTTGATAGGTTTGCATGTTGTGACAAATGTCTTGTGGAAGAAAGAATTTCGATTTTTCTTTGTGTTAGATGTATTCTTTTCAGTGTCTTCATCTGTGTGTATGTGTGTTGTCATCAGATGCGTGTGTGTGAGTCTATGAGTAGGTGTATTTGTGCATGTGCTTAAGTGTCTGTTTTGCGATATTTTCTTTTGTGTGTATGTTTGTGTATGTCTATGTGTGTGTGTTTGTGTATGTTTCTGCGTGTGTCATTGTGTGTGTGTACTTGCTAGCGTATTTGAATATTGGAAGAAAGATTTCGGAAATTATTTGATGTATTTTTCAAAATGATACTATGCATAAAATTATTTTAAGTATCTGTTCTTATTATTGGTTGTGATTGGGTCTATATTTAATTGTGGTTTATACTTGTTGATAAGTTGTCTTCCTTTATTCAGTCTTTGTTGTTGTTTGAAGGAAACTGAGCACTTTTGAAATTTGGTAAAACCATTCCTGCACAGGTGGCAACGTGATGGCTTAAAGGAATTTTCCTTGTGTCTTTTCTCGGATCTGCTGGCGATGGGTCGTCATTCTGTTGTGCAAAGATTCGCCCGTCTGGCCTATGTAATTATGTTGGCAAACAATGCATGTGATTACGTAGATCAGGTTTTCCGTGTTGCAGGTGAGAAAAAGAAAACATATATGTGCAAGCCAAAGTGTTTAGGCGGCGATGTGTTTGGTATACTTGCTAACTAAGGTCGAGATATTTATCGGCATATACACACGCATTCACAAACACACACAAACACTCACAGATTCGGCACCTTCACCCATTTTGCCAATTGTAGCCGAAATTCCTACAGATTATGGTCGGAAAATAACTACATTAAAGGTCTATCATGAGTTACTTTCAGATTACAGCTGGGCATAGAGAATTTGACGCATTCTATATCTGTATCATGCCAGGTCAATGATACGTTCAACAACGCCAAATGACTGAACAAACACATACATGCATAGCTACATGCACACGTATACAGGCACACGTACATACACCTATACATATGCCAACAGTCCCGCAAATACGCACATATACATACACACACACTTATCTATCTATCTATCTATCTATCTATCTATCCATCTATCTATCTATCTATCATCTATCTATCTATCTATCTATCTATCTATCTATCTATCTATATATATATATATATATATATATATATATATATAATATATATATATATATATATATATATATATATATATATACAATACAGATAAAGGGTGAAATATAATTAACTTAATAAAATCAACAAATTTCACCAAGTAGTTTTTCGGTATGGAAAAGGACCATATTCGGTAAAATTATATATAATTATAACAATGAGGGTCTTTGCAACAGGTTGCTAGACCACATACCGAAAGTATTAGAAATAGCAGCCAGGCGACTGTTATTTCCTTTACTACAAAAATATGTCCCACACACACACACACACACACACACACATATATATATATATATATATGTCCCATATATATATGTGTGTGTGTGTGTATGTACATATATGTATATATATATATATATATATATATATATATATATATATATATATATATATGTATATATGTAGGCGCAGGAGTGGCTGTGTAGTGAGTAGATTGCTTACTAAACACATGGTTCAGTCCCACTGCGTGACTTTGGGAAAGTGTCTTCTACTATAGCCTCAGGTCGACGAAAGCCTTGTGAGTAAATTTAGTAGACAGAAACTGAAAGAAGCCTGTCGTGTATATGTGTGTATATATATATGTGTGCGTGTATGTTTGTGTGTCTGTGTTTGTCCCCCTAGCATTGCTTGACAACCGATGCTGCTGTGTTTACGTCCCCGTAACCTAGCGGTTCGGCTGTAGAGACCGATAGAATAAGTACTAGGCTTACAATGAATAAGTCCTGCGGTCGATTTGCTCGACTAAAGGCGGTGCTCCAGCATGGCCACAGTCAAATGACTGAAACAAATAAAAGACTTAAAGAGTAACAGAGTAAAGAGATATATACACACACATATACTCACACATACGTACATATATATATATATATATTTTAAATCTGTGAGGATATGTAAACAGTAAAAAATGGGAGCGATGACACCTCCCTCGCAAATGCTAGCTGTGTCGTTAGCCACCTGGAAAAAGTTGTCTTCCAGGGGATATAAGCGCCAGTAGCACTGTACCGTATAGGACGCCACACTAGGTTGGCAATTACATGTTAGGATTCCGTAACTTAATTTCGCCTTTAAGCTGTTCCTAATTGAATTTTTTGGTTGATGGGCAATTCCTTCGCAAAGAATATTTTTATTATACTTATTTATTTCTGAATTTCAGGAATCGATTTAGCTTGGTGACAGCTCTCTGATTCAAACACCAGCGAAATGTTTACTATGGGATAGGTAAATCGCATTGTCAAGACTGCCTCAGTACCCTTCTCTCAGCATATAAACGATCATTTATAATTGGATAGAATATAATTAAAAAAAAAAAAAATTAAAATGCACATATTCTTCCTCGGTGCTACCGATTGGGGACCGGCATGTCAAAGAATCTACATGTCATAAAAGGCGACTAAAAGAGATCGAGGCAGGAGTTGCACTCCGACCACGTGAAACCCTCACCAGCCTCGACTGCACAAACAGAGATGCGCAAAGGCGTCATCCACTTAGAGTACGATATCAGACAAAATGAAGGATGCAGTGACCCATTATTATAGCGCATACACCCACACTACTGCTACTACTACTACTACTACTACTACTGCTGTTGCAACTTCTTCTCCTGCTGCTGCTGCAACTTCTGTTTCTGCTACTGCTGCTGCTGCTACTACTACTACTACTACTACTACTACTACTACTACTACTACTACTACTACTACTACTGCTTCTACTACTACTACTACTACTACTACTACTACTACTACTACTACTACTACTACTAGTGTACGTGTCATCTCTTGTGAAAGGTAGGAGAGTCCAGTGTGCTGGACATTGTTGTAGAGCTGAAAACGAGGCAATTTCTACTCTTTTCCTCTGGAAGCCATCTACTCGCGATACCAGAGGGCGCACACTCTCCTACCATGACGCAATCTTCAGGGATACAGGCATCCGGCAACAGGACCTCCGTAATGCTATGATGGACCGTGAAGTCTGGCGTAGCATGGTAAATTCCATTGTCTCGACCACGGTCGAACAATGATGGTGAGTGTACATCAGAAAATATTTGGTTTTTACATCTTACTCTTTATAAATACCTGCCACAGAAGCATCAAATCCTCTCGTCTTTGTAAATAACTATTACTTATACATAGGCATCGTTTCATGCTTCTTAAGAGCATTGCTCCTGGAAGCCATGATGTAAACTGCAAGACTGAAAAATGCTTCTTCATCGAATTATCAACGAAAGTTACACCGCGATATATACTGTTATACTGCGATGTGTTATTCTATTCGTTTTGCCAATGTACGCTGTACTACCGTTCTGAGAGTATCAGATTTACAAATACGTAAGTCCTCAACCAGAAACAATCTTTGTCTTTTAAAATGTATAAAATTACAATTAATAAGTCCGGTTCTATCATGATACTGCACAAATAGAAACCGGTTCCGATAATTCATTTTCATCGGATTATAAAATAATTCTCGGCGCAAAAAGCGTAATATTTGCAGAAATACAGGATGAAATACAGGTTGAAAGATCTTGAAATAGATAATAGGCTAGCTCATAGCATAACGAGAAGGGTTGTGAAAAGTTAATAATAAAGGTTTTATGTCTTAGAATGAGGTGTAAACGGCAATAATAAACGTGTAACATATTTCGATCGCTTCTTATTCTTGTTTTCACTATGCACCTATTATTCCGATACTACTAACTGAGAATGTGTGATTTTCTCTCTGAACAACTCCAGAATGATTCCTAACAAGCAACCGAAATGATCTCTGACGGTATTATGTGTAACTTTATTATTTCATGACGAAATTATATTTCCTGTCCTTGAAATAACTATCATACGCAAACTGATGAGACAGAGTTTTAGGCAGACTACATGGAAATCTTCATAATATGTAGTTTATAACGTTGAATGGTGGAGGAACAATCGCCTATTTGCCAACATCATCTATGTAGATACATGGTCGAAGAATAAAGTCAGAAGAATTTTATTGATCGTTGTATACATTTCATGTAAATAGTATTTCACATATAACACCATGAGGATCATTGTAACATTACATTTCATCATTCGTCCATGTTTATATTTGCAACAAATATATGCAGCTGGAACACTATGTAATGCATTTAAGTGTTGCTTTCAAGTTCTGTTATGCGCGGCGCGCCATTCAAAATAGAGCGCTGTTAAAATTATCCTATCAGTACAACGATTAATCAAAGTTGTTCCGATAAATATGTGCAGGATATATAGGCCTGATGGGTGTTACAGAAACAGGAATACAATTAATATAATAGCTAGGCGCTGCCTAATGTCTTTGGAGCTTAACGGATATTGATTGATTTCTTTCATTATCTATCGAAGTATAATGCATTTTGGTACGTCGAAAAACATGATATAAATGATATCACTATATTAAGAATATACATATATATAACTCAATTTAATATATTGCTATACTGGCTGGTATGAAAGGGGAAATTATACGAAGGCATTTCTCAGACACCTGTAATATATCTAAATTATCCGCCCGAGTAATAGACGTATAAACAATGATGAGACAGAAAATCAAATTTACGAATGCAGAAGATTCAATTATGTAAGACTCAGCCGTTCTATTCATCTATCAACAAATTACACCTTATTGTAGGTAAAGTATTAGTTTACTTTCAGGGATAACGTGTGTTATAGAGTTTCATGTACCATGCTGTCTCGTTTGTTTGTCAGGCAGATTTCTTTTATTAAAATCAGACGTTTTTCGGATGTTAAAATTTAAATAGCATGAAAAAATGCATATAAGGGTCTGTTGTAAATATTATGTCATTTTCATGAATAGGATAACATTGAAACCCTAAATAATTGAAATCCCCTGACGAATAATATATCATGTCCCATACAACCAGCATACGCATCAGGAAGAGCCGCTCCGCACATGAGATTTATACAGAGCATTAGGAATATATGAACACTTTCGGTAAAGAACGAAATAAAAATACAAAAAAGCGAAGTTAAATTAACGTCTACAATCATCTATCCCTTCGTGGCGAGACACAGCGCCTTCAGAAAGCAAATGTCTGTGAATGATCTTCAATCTTACTCGGTGAGAGAGATCGATCGATCTAAAACTTGTCCGTATAAATACGCTGCTGCAGACCATTCGTTAAAGCAGGATGGATATTAGAACAACACACACTCACACACACACACACACACACACACACACACACACACACACACATACACACAAATTCACACACACAAACACATACACATACACGCGTATACACACGTTTTATATATAGGCGCATGAGTGGCTGTGTGGTAAGTAGCTTGCTTACCAACCACATGGTTTCGGGCTCAGCCCCACTGCGTGGCACCTTGGGCAAACGTCTTCTTCTATAGCCTCGGGCCGATCAAAGCCTTGTGAGTGGATTTGGTAGACGGAAACTGAAAGAAGCCCGTCGTATATATGTATATGTATATATATGTGTGTCTGTGTTTGTCCTCCCAACATAGTTTGACAACAGATGCTGGTGTGTTTCGTCCCCCTAACTTGGCGGTTCGGCAAAAGAGACCGATAGAATAAGTACTAGGCTTACAAAGAATAAGTCCTGGAGTCGATTTGTTCGACTAAAGGTGGTGTTCCAGCATGGCCAGTCAAATGACTGAAACAAGTAAAAGAGTAAAAGAGATATATATGTGCGTGTGTCTGTGTGTGTATCATATAAGGGTAAGGGGGGGTGTGAACACGGAGAAAATCAATTTATTTACGTAATAGTTAAATTCATTTCGCCTACACACGTTTCAATTTACCACCTTTATTCATATTCTATAATTAAAATTGCATTGTGAATTCAAAAGGTAAAATTCTCTTCTAGGCAAAATTAACACATATTCATTAAAATCCTAAATGATGGAGAGTGTCTTACTGGCGGAATAACAGTATCTGTATCTTATATAAACACACGTTATATGTATGTATGTGTGTATGTATGTATATATGTATGTATGTATGTATGTATGTATGTATGTATATATGTATGTATGTTTGTATATATATATATACAATATGTATATATATATATATAGTATGTATATGTATATATATGTATATGTATATATATATATATATATATATATATATATATGTGTGTGTGTGTGTGTGTGTGTGTGTATATATATATATATATAATATTAATTAGAGACAAAACCACTATTTTGCAAATCAAACAAAGAAAGACATAATCCAATACATAAAAATTTTTTTATATAAATTAAATAAAATTATATTCGCCACTACAATTGTTTCATGTCTCTTCTCAGGACATTCATCAGGTGGATTTCAGATCTAAAAATAATCAATATTTTTAAGATATAAATTTAAAATGACTAAAACTATAAATAATATAAATTTATCAATGAAATATATATATATATATATATATAATCTATATATAATCTATATATAATCTATATATAATCAAGAACTAAATTAACCTCTATAAACAATGTATATATATATATATATATATATATATATATATATAAAGCAACTATATTCATAGTATACTTATTATGTTATAAGGTAAATAAACTACTGGATTGTCATTTGTATCTGCATTTAATTTATTATTTAGTGTGTGTGTGTGTGTGTGTGTGTGTGTGTGTGTGTGTGTGTGTGTGTGTGTGTGTGTGTGTGTGTGTACGTGCGTGCGTGTGGTTGTCTACTTCTTATGCAGAGACTGCCGACTTCTTGTACCGACACCATATATCCGTCATGGCATCTGATGTGGCTTTATAGGTTTTTTTAAACCAGACAATTCATAGAAACGACACCCACATATCTGATTTGGTTCACCAAGAGCTGCAGTTAAGTTCTGATCTTTGTGAATCTTAAAATGTCTTTTGAGGCCTTCGTTAGATTTGCTAACCTTATGGCATACATGGTATTGAAAGGAGTACACAGATATAAAGGCAGACTAGTTGGTGGGAGTTCGCAAATTAGTCTGCATATGAAATTTGTGCCCAGCAGAAGAAAGGCATGGCCTATCACGAACTGTGCGTACAGAAATATCAGAGATTCACCTTCTCGATCACAACATTCTTCTTCAAATCTCTCTTGAGTCTTGTATGTGTTATCCTGGCCTCCTCAAACGCTTTCACTCCATCCTACACATTCTAAGAATCTGAAATGTCTATGTTTCAAAAGAATACAACATGGATGGTAAGATAAACGATTTGTAAGAGCCAATATTGTATTGTTATTAAATGTCATGGGCGCCAAACGCTTGACTTCAAAACAACAAAAGCTTGTGCTTCCATTTGAATTCGCAGATGTATTTCCGTGTCCAGATATCCATCATTCTGTATAGGGCTCTCATCGTAGATGAAAGACCCAACAACCTCAAGTAACTTAGACTTAACAAAAGTCTTAGGTGCATTGCAAACAGCATCGCGTGCAGATTGATACATTACAAATGTTTTTTTGAAGTTGATGGCCAAACCAAAATCATCACAAGTTGGGTCAAATGAAGATACAAGGGATAGCAGGCCCATTTCAGATTGACTGACTATGTATGTATGCATGTATATAAATATATATATATATATATATATATATGATATGATATGAGCTTTTGATATCCAGAACACCTAAAAGGCATGTAACACAATGTAAGTACTACGGAACGACCGCTGTTAAACTCCCGGTTCAATTATAGTATGAGTGATGAGTCTAAGGCAGGTCGTATGTGATCGTGTATATGTTACATAAAATACGATAACAAAACCAAGTCAAAATAATTTTTCTAGGACATTTATAAAGAGAAAGGTGGTCTTACAGCTGTTTCAAGGAAATATGGGTTATCCCATCATCAGAGATGAGTTAAAAGAGTTTCAGTAGAAGGAATTAGTCGCGTTCATTATTGAAAGCAACACTTAAGTTATTTTGGAAAGAAAGGGATATGCAAGAAATTAGATATAATGCAGAAAGTATAAAAGGAAAAGGAAATATGAAAATAAAATACGTTACATGTTAAAGCTGCTGTTCCTTTGTCCAAGAAATGTGCTTTATAGAATGGGTAAAGAGGCTTATGCAGAAAGTATAAAGGGAAATATGAAAATAAAAATACAAAAAGTATAAAGGGAATATTTTCGTATTTCCTCTTATACATTCTGTATCTCTCCCTTTCCAAAATAACTTCTTACATAATGAACTCTGTCAGTTCATGATGATGGGATATCATTTATTTCCCTGAAACACCTGTAAGACCAACTTTCTCTTTATAAGTGTCCCAGAAATATCACATTGCCTTGGCCTTGTTGTATAATTTTAGTTAACACACACGCACACACACACAGAGACACACACACACACATACACACACACACACAAACAAACAAACAAACAAACAAACACATATATATCTGTGCGTAAGAGGATATATATCAATATGTCTACTGGTCTAGCGCTATATATTTATGAATATATGTTTATTAGCAGAATCTATTTGGATAGAAAATAATTATATTGCATGGAGGAAGTAGATTTTATAATGGTAGATTGTAAAACTTAACTCTCTATATCTTATCCATATTTGAGATAACCTGACCAGTTGTTGCTTTTAGCAGTTTTAGTATTTTTATGGCTGAAAAAGGAATAATTCAATATCACCTTTCCAGAGACCGTAAAATGTTGTTGATCAGACATCTGTAACTCTAAATCTGAAATAGAAATATTTTCGTAGTGTGACTGCAGTTTTTTTCTCGCTCTGGTAAGATGGGATTGGACAAGTTTTATATGCAGAGAATTGGAACTGAATACTAACGAAATAAGTATATGAAGTACAAATATTTACAATATCGGTTGAAAGCAAAGATGAACCATAGCATAGAAAATGTAAACAGATTCTTTCATTATATATTAATACGCTTATTTAAAATCTGCTGTAAATATATAACATATTCTTAATAATAAACGAGTGTTTTTCATTTCACTGACATACGATAAATATTACACACAATAGGATTTGCTTTCGCCTTCAGTTATTTTGTTATCAACTTGTGTCATTTACTAAATGATCCCATAAACACACACATACATACACGCACATTCATATGCACGCAATCACACACAGACATACACGCACACATGTTTGTATGTGTGTGTTTGTGTTCTCTTATATTTACATAAACAACATTTAGTCGAGATGGTCCATTGTTTCGTCAAATGTGTCGCAGAATGTGTAGTTATTGTCAGAGCCATTTTAAAGAATGTTAGCCTGGTAGTTTCTGTAAGCAAGCTTTGATATTGTGCCGACAATAGGAAAGCTTTAGTCTCTGCTTTCAGTCCTGAACTTTTCAGCTGCTAATGTATTGTTGCTCGGTCTACATCAGTATTTAAACTTCGAAGTATATGCTGTGCATACGGAGGCTTCTGGCTCTAACGCTCCTTAATTTTTGTTTGCAGTCTGTTTGGTTCGTTTTGCATGTTTGGTGGCGGTGGTTTCAGGTATCTACAATCAACATTATATCTATATTTTTTTATACTCTTTTATTTTCTGTCATTCTTAATACGTAACATATAAGAGAACATTAGAAATAGTGATTTCTATATATAGATCAGTGTCTGAAAAGTGTACATAGTAGTTGAGTGCATGTCAGTGGTATATATAAGGCGGCGAGCTGGTAGAAACGTTAGCACCCCGGGCGAACTGCTGGGCTGTATTTCGTCTGCCCCTGTGGGTAGTAAGGAAATAGGTATTTCGTCTGCCGTTACGTTGTGAGTTTAAATTCCTCCGAGGTCGACTTTGCCTTTCATCCTTTCGGGGTCGATAAAATTAAGTACCAGTTACGCACTGGAGTCGATGTAATCGACTTAATACCTATATCTGTCCTTGTTTGTCCCCTGTATGTTTAGCCCCTTGTGGGTAATAAAGAAATAGGTATATATATATATATATATATATATATATTATATATATATAATATATATATATATATATATGCGTGACATTTCCATAGATGAATGTGCATGCAAGAGTACATACCAGGTCTATGTTTTTATGAATGCATTGGAATGATTGTGTATGATAATAAGAATTTCACGTGTTTTTATATCAGTGTTTATTCAAATATTAATTGGCATCGACATTAAACTATATCATTTTAATAGAAGTATCTACGTATGTGCTCAAATAAAGCTAAAGTAAATTGCTTATTCAATATATTTCAATGAGTCTCAAGCATGAACGACACGCTCACCTCACATATACGCTATTATTCTTCCCATAATCAATAAACAAACTGTGTTATTTTACTTGAAACGCAGTAGTTGTCTAATTTGAATAATATATACGCGTGTGGGTGCCTACGAATATATTCATATAAACATTTATATATGTATATACACTCACACACACATATATACATATATTCATCCGCACATATACATATTCATTCCTGCACATGTCACATATGGGTATGTGTACTTCTATGTAAATGCACACACACACACACACACACTCATATATATATATAGTGCGAAACTGTTTGATTCTAATAACGTAGAAAGCAGCAATAGTGATATATATATATATATATATATATATATATATATATAGGTATTATAGGAACATATCTGTATGTATATGAACTTTCACGTACTTTTACGTTTTTATATATCTGTGTGAGTCGTTCTATATGTATCGGTTCAAGCGAACGCTGAACGTTTGGAGGGGAAATAATTTCCAATAAATGGTTTAAAGAAGCCAGAAGAAGAAATTAATCACAGCTATCGTTGCAGAACTAGTTATTTGAAAAATCCTATGTCAAGAATTTTAGGTCATCAATCAGATTCATCAAGAATTTATCGCTATAACTTCTTAATTCATTTTTAACCTTTCTATTATTATTATTATCAATTTTTTTCATTTTCTCCCCTTTTCCTCTGGGTCCAACGACATTTTCCCGATTTTAGATTCAGCCGCTGTGAAATTGGTGAACACAAATATTATTAATTTAATCTTACATATTTAGTTATTCCTTTAATGCTTTTTAGTTATTTTTTTTTAACGTTTATTATCTTTTTTGCGCTTCAATGACACGTATAAAATGTTTTCATTGATTAATTAATGTGCAAGAAATTTTTTTTGTAATTCGGCTAACATTTCCTGCTCTTTTGCCATTTCATATATTTCAAATAAAAACAACAACTGACACGATTAATAAAAAAAAAAGTACAACTAAAACTATTATCACTGCATAGGATATCATTTATTATATTTTCATATAAATGATTATATGCAAATATCGCTGAAGCATAATTAATTTATAACTTTTGCATTATCATTCCTCTGTAGTATATCACTCAAAAATTACTGGCTCTCTTAGAGGTTTTTTAAAATTTTATTTTCATGTTTCCTCATTTGTTAAAAAAGCGGAAATGTTAGTATTTGTCTCACAAATAGTATTCCTTATTGCTCTATCATATCGGATGTGAATGTGTGTTTATTAAAATCACCTTCTTTCCAATTATTTATTTATTACTGGATAACTTATTTGCTTCTCACTGGTTTTCCGGTCGTTCGTGTATTGTTCGCTTTTAATATCATTTGTATTTAAAACCAAAAAAAAAATAATAACTGTTTGATATAAAAAAGATCATGAAAGTCGCTGAAAAGAGTGGGTTTACCATATTCTTTTATGAAGAGATGGGAATGTAACGTTTAGTTGAAAGTCGGTCGGTTGAAAGCAGATTATGCTATGTTGGGATTATTTTACTATTCTTAATTCGGGCGATTAAAAATCTGAAATGGTATCAAAAAGCTGATGCATTATATATCCATAAATGATGAGCTGACAAGTTTTATCTACTCGTGTGTTTTACAATATTACTTAATTACTAACTTATTAACGCATATATAAATTTAAAATACGTCCTCAATTGCACACACAGAAGAAAAACACGCATGTAAGGTCAAACATGTACGCACACTAATGTGTGTAAACGTTTGTTCTTACTGAATATTTATCTTTACAAACATATATATTATAAAACAGTCTATAGAAATAACTTTCTATATTATATATGAAGCTGAATCTCTTTAAACTGTAACACTAACTTTGAAGTTTATGTTTTTATGAAAGAAAATCCAGAGGAACAGCATGACACATTCGGAAAATACGAAGTAGTTTCATTTTCCGATATATACATTTTCCGTGTTTGTATATATATATATATATATATGTGTGTGTGTATGCGTGTGTGTTTGTATGTGCGTGTGTGTGTGTGTGTATTTGTGTGTGTGTGCGTATATATATATATATATATATATATATATATATACGCACACACACACGCACATACAAACACACACGCATACACACACATATATATATATATATATTATTTATATATATATATATTTATATATATATATATATATACACATCGTGAATTATATTTGCCACCTAAATGTGACTAACTCTTAAGGGGGGATGATACTGTTGCAAGTAGACCCAGGAGGGCACCTCCTCCAGCTGGCTATTGACACACTTTCTGTGCCCTATCAGTATTTGCAAAGGGAAGCCATCCTTCCCATTTTCAATCTGACATGATACACACGGACTCGAGTTTCTAGGTATTGACCCGTCATCAGCGTGTGACAATCACCGATTGTCGACGAAAAGTGGGTCTCCGATGCAAATATATATATATATCTTTTTTCCAGTGACGAAAAGTCACTGATATCGAAAAAGTGTAAACAAGTAATAATAAATATGTGTGTGTATGTGTGTATGTGTGTGTGTGTGTGTGTGTGTGGTGTGTGTGTGTGTGTGTGTGTAATATTTTGGACTAATGGGTAGATATTCATTATGGTGTTGAAGAATTGAGTAAAGCATTGGTACGGTTTAGGCTTCCTAGTGTCACCTTCAAATGGCGTATATTTCCGTTGGATCTACGTCACGAATTCTGCCGTGTTAGTTGAGGTAATAACGGATGAAGTAACCAGAAAACGGGTATGGTATTGGTCCATATTTTTTACGACAATCTTTTCGACTCATCCAGCTACTGTCCCGTATGCATTGGTCTCTGTGCATTATGTTTTTTTTGTACCCCTCTTTGCAGTGCGGGCCAATTAAGTACATCCGTACGTAAAGTAGCGTACCGCTAACGTTCTTCATTTTAGGTGGTCATGTTGTTACTTAATCAATTATATATATGTATGTATATATTTATATACATGTGCATGTGTGTGTACCTCTGTGTCTTTGTCTTAACATCTCCCTACCTTGACATCGGGCAATAGTTGAAAGCAGGTGAAATGTTCTTTCTTTCTAATATTCACGTAATCACGTTAGTGCATGGCAAACATTACTTTACCTGGAAACATGTGAGAATGGGCACAGGAAAGTTATTCGGCTGTGCAAGGTCTGTCTGATCCATATCAGTATGGATAAGAGGATGCTTCATATGTCTGTGTATATATATATATATATATATATATATATATACATAAATAGATATTGTTTTGAATTTGTGTGAACGTATATAGAAAAGTACATCATGGGACTAAAGTTAAAACACTGTCTGGTTTTGACGTTTTTTTATTATGGTATTTTAACATTAAAACAATATATATGAGTATTAAAAAGTTTTTTTAATGTTAAAATACCTTTTTTTAGGAAGCAAGTTTGTTATCACACAGCCACGCCTGTGCCTATGATATAATAAATATATATACACAAATAGAAAAATGTATTGCAGATAAATGACACGTAAAAAAACGTATATTGAGAGCACCAACAAACATAAGACAGACATCGGATGCTCCTACTTCTTGATCAGTTATCAGGCAGATCGTATTACTCTTTCCGGGAGGTCCATCATGTTGGCAGTGCCCGCGAGAGTTTACGGAGAATATAGAACGAATATTAATCAATACATGGTTAACAAGCGATACGGGAGTGGACATACGAAATGTAATTGAAGATGATGCACGAAGGACAAAGAGGAAATAAATAAGAAACGAGCAAAATATAACCTCAGGGCCAAAAAGACACGAATGATGTGTTACTCTTAGATGGAATCCTAAAGGATTACAAATACAACAAATAAGAAGAGGTGCCAGTGGGCGGGACACAGAGAAATCAGGACCGGTCAGCCACGCGACCGGTGTAAAAAATGGAGAGAAAGAAAGGCTGGTCACAGGAACCCATTTCTCGTCGCCAGTCACTATTCGGTCCAAGACAGGTTCATTCATGTGATGTGACAGCAAGAAGAGCACACATTCACTCTGTGCGTTATTTGATTCTGAAACTTTCTGAGGTACACATAGACTCAATTTACTGACACGCAGGTGTAGATAAATGGCTGAATGACAAACTCCAAGCTGCCCTGCTAGTTCCTCAACAGTTACGATATAATTTTGTTCTATCAGGGTTTCTAGAATGTCCACGTCGAGCTCTACAGTGCTTCCAGGTCGAGGGCCGTCTTCTAGGTAGTAGCATCTGGATGAGAATGTCTGGAACCACCGTTGACACTGGCTTGCGTTTATTGACCAATCGCCAAATACTGCATTAAAATCCCTTGCACTTTCCGTTGCGCTGTTGCTTTTATTGAACTCATAATACAAATATGCCGAATATACTCCTTTGTCATTGTATTATAGCTTTGAAAACATGATTGTTGAAATTGAACCGCACTCTTCAAAACTTGCACCAAGAATAAATACAATGCAAAATTGGTATCTGCTTTTATAACAAGTTGATGCAGGTAATGTATTCCGTTCACCTCTGTCTTTTAGCTCATGTATTATTTATGGAATGATACAATATATGCGTTGACTACAGCATCAGAGTATTTTAGGCCGAATTTCTAGAAGTATAAGTGTTTCTAACACCCCAGTCACACCTAGTGACAATTGTAATCCTCCTTTCTTATGAAACATTGCAAACTGCTGTTTACATTATATTATATTATATATATATATATATATATATATATATATATATACAGGGAAACTTTACGAAAAAAAGATGAAGACAGGTGGTGTACAAGACAAAAAGATGTATTAGTATAATGCTCAGGAGTAGAAAAAGTCTTTTTGCGTTTCGAGTCTACGCTATTCTACAGAAAGGTACACAGAAAAAACAAGGAGAGAAAAAAATGTGTGTAGTGGCTAACGATCTATCATGGCGACACACACACACACACACACACACACACACACACACACACACACACACACATACAGACACACACACACACACATATATATATATAAATGAGGTTTGATCAAAAAGTATTCGGACTGTTGCCATAGTAACAAAGCTAAAGAAGGCAGAATATAGTTGCTTTACGCAGATTGACCTTGGAATCTGCTGTGCATGTATACCAAGTTTTAACGTTCTAGCTCACTTCTGCTGTTTACAGCAGAGCTTGTAAGAATGGTGTATAATATGTAATCGTGGCATTCACCATGACAGAGCAACTTGCCATGGCGATACCTGCTCAGAAGCCTAAGCAAAGTTGCAGGAAGTGTATGGAGAGGAGTGTATGAGTCGCACACAAGTATACGAAGTATACGAGTAGCTCAGACATTTCCAAGATGACAGAAAGAGTGTCGATATTGACGAATGTTCTGGGAGGCCCGAAATAAGCAGAACTGTGAAAAGCATCGCAGATGTGCCTGCAGCTATGAGGGGAAATCGTCGAGTCACCATTCGTGAGTTATCAGAGGATATGCAGATTAGTTACGATTCAGTCCAGTACATTATCACTGAAGACTTGGGTATGAGACACATGTTTGCTAAGTTTGTGCCAAAACCGCTTTCAGCTAACCAAAGAGTCAATCGGGTTTTAAGTTACACAAGATCTTGATTGTGTCGAGAACAATGAAAACTTTTCGAAAACTCTGCGTAGGCCTCTGAACAGGTATCGCCAAGATTTTGGCAAAATTTGATGTGGATTCTCTGCTCAATTTTTTCTGCCATGGTCAATGTGACGATCACACGCTCCACACATTTCTCCTCCCAAGCACTGCTGTAAACAGCAGAAGTGTGCTAGGACGCTAACATTTAGTGTCTATGTACAGCAGCATTGAAGGTCAATCTGTGCTTCACTTAGCGTACTTCAGCTTTATTACTCTGGTAACAATCTGGAAATTTATTAATCAGAGAGAGAGGGAGAGAGAGAGCGCGATTGATATATAGATAGGTAGATAGTTATAGATAGATATAGATATCTATACATATAGATATGTATGTCTGTGTTTGTCCCCCTAGCATTGCTTGACAACCGATGCTGGTGTGTTTATGTCGCCGTCACTTAGCAGTTCGGCAAAAGAGACCGATAGAATAAGTACTGGGCTTAAAAAGAATAAGCCCCGGGGTCGAATTGCTCGATTAAAGGCGGTGCTCCAGCATGGCCGCAGTCAAAATGACTGAAACAAGTAAAAAGAAAAAAAAGAATACACATTCACACACAGACACACACACTCAGATACAAACAAACGCATATATATTTATATATATATATATATATTCAAGTGTCTTTATGTATGTGTATGTGTTCGTGCACAAGTGCTTTTGAATGTGAAAAAGTGACATCGTGCGAAAAGCATGACTTTTGGTTGTCCATTAAAACTGTTCCCGTTTCCTCAACGTGAATCAGCGCTCTACTTCTTCTAAAATACAACTTAGATTTAGAGTATTAAGATTTTATATATTTGCTCAAAAAAAAACTGACGAAGAGAATTTTGCTGAAATAATATAAAATATCTACAAGAAATGTGAAAAAAAAAATTAGAAAGTCAATAATGCGATGCAACTCGTAAAATGTATGAATATGAGAAATATAACTGTAGATAGAAGAAAAAAGAAGTCAATAAATAACTAAAAGCAAAAAGACAAAGAAAGAAAAGACTGAATGGGAGCTGCATATGCAGAGTTAATATGACTGGAAGTTGACAAAAATTCAAACACGAAAGCGGAAAGGAGCAAAGTGTTATGGTGACATATCCGATAATCGGATAGTAAAATACTTCGTTCTCACACACATGAAATTTAAATGAAACCTATTTCTGAGTTGGAAACAAAAATACAAAATGAAAAGCAGCGATCAATGATTACTGTCGATTCAGTGTCTGCCCAAAGGTTTTAACTGCAAATAGCATGAATCCGTGATCGTAAACCGTTGCTGAATTTCCCCTCAAATTGATAAAAGCCTACAGTTTAAATACGCTATTGACACAGTATCTCTGTTGCTGTTCATCTTCTGATCAGCTTAGTTCTATGTGAGCTCGCGAGGCTGTTATTTCATGTTATTGACGATTAAGCATCCATAAAATAAAGTGAACAAATATATAAATATGCTACTAGTAAGGTATCTATATATGTCAAAACCTTTCCAGTCAAACACGTGAATAGATACATGCACGTTCGCAGTCTGACTTGTTTGATTATTTTTGTTCGGCCACATCCCGGCGGGAAGGAAAAAAAAAGGAAATTTGTTCTCGTCTCTTGAGTAAGTGTTTATCCTTTTAATCTATTTAATCTATTTATCTATTCATCTTTATAAACACTTATATATATATATTATATATATATATATATATATATATATATATATTATATATATATATATATATATATAATATATATATATATATATATATATATACGTATATTTTTATAAACAAATAATAACGCGTCGAGTGAGTGACATTTTTCAAAATGAAAAAGTCAAGGACGCAAAAAGTAACTATGGGAATAGTCTCACAGGTACAGAGTTCGATTCTCTAGAAAGATGCTGACTATATTATTGCGTTTATAGGCATAGTTTAATTGATTTTCTAAAGGTATTTTCACAACTATCAAGGCGGTGAGCTGGCAGAAACCTTAGCACGCCGGCGAAATGCGTAGCCGTATCTCGTCTGGCGTTACGTTCTGAGTTCAAATTCCGCCGAGGACGACTTTGCCTTTCATCCTTTCGGGATCGATAAATTAAGTACCAGTTACGCACTGGGGTCGATGTAATCGGCTTAATCCATTTGTCTGTCCTTGTTTGTATCCTCTGTGTTTAGCCCCTTGTGGGTAGTAAAGAAATTGGTATTTCATCTGTCTATACGTTCTGAGTTCAAATTCCGCTTTGGTCGACTTTGCCTTTATTCATTTCGGGGTCGATAAATTATGTATCATTTGTGTACTGGAGTCGATCTAGTCGACTGGCTCCATCCCCAAATATTTCGGGCCTTGAGCCTAGAGTAGAAAACTATAGACGACATATAAACATGTTTAGCGTTTGTGGGTTACTACAACTACTAACTCTTTCTTTCTCTCCCTCTCTCTATCACACTCTCTGTATATATATATGTATATATATATATATATATATACACGATAACACACACTCATATATATTTATGTACGTATGATGTATATTTATATATATATATATATAAATATATTGTGTGTGTGTGTGAGTATGTAGGTGTATATGTGTGTGCTTGCGCGAGTGTGTGTGAAATAAGAGATAGTCATGCAGACATGCATATAGGTACAAGGCTGTACATGTCTTGGGAGTACGTATTTCTAAAATAGAGACTGGCTATCTTCTTAGGGACTACTCATTATTTACCGTCACTGGGCATCTTATATTTCTTGCTATCATTAGAAAACTTATATTCAGGCTAAAATTTGTTGCATATCTTTTATGTTCCGTCGATGGTGCCAGAGTAACCATTTTATCGACCGTGCTCTCCTGCAGCGACCAGTAGAATCACATGTGGAACAAAACGTAATTGCTACAATATACATCTCATCATTTTACGATAGATATCTCACATAAAGCTGCAGTCGTTATACTGTTTTTGTGTTAATATAAAATATGTCTACAATTAGAACACACAGATCGATGCACAAATAAAGAGAGGTAGGTAGATATTCCGTGTTGAGTGTAGTTATCTTTCATAAAACGTAGATGGAACAACAAGAATAGAGGGAAGGAAATGCTTATCACAAAGCTAGCCAGAAACCGAAGTACTATCACGCACCCGCCAAAAGTACGAAACGTTGTGTGTTTTCACCGGTTTCATATAATATTGATATCAGAGTAAATGACTGCAGAAAAGTGCCGCCTTAGAAATATTGTTTCGGCTTTTGAATAAATTAATTATGCTGATGCCCTTGTGTTATATAATATGCCTCATTCTACTATCAGAAAACACTGAAAAAAAAAAAATAATAATAAAAAACATTTGCTTACAATTACCATATATTTGCCGCAGATCAAATTAAAAGAGTATTGTTGCATATATTTGTAAAATGCCTTTATAGCGCAGAAGACACGTCCTGCGAAGCTTTATTTATCTTTGGAAATGAATAAGAAAATCGAAGAATATGCTTTTGCCGAAAACGATTATCGACGGATATGTGAGGAAAGGATATTTCGGTTTGTAATATAAGTTTATTATAACACGTCAAAATATGTATACGAAGAAACCTGCATTTCGGATTAGCGGTTAGTTATGATTCAAACTGCCATAACGAAAATATAACCTACATTTAATATTGAATATTCTATGTGGTTTGTACCAGTTGTTACCTTGGCATTCCCTTGTAGACAAACATTTCAAATGAAGATTCTAATCTTTTGCAGCCACAGTATAGGAGGTGCATCCAGATGCCCACAAAATTGATTTGTATTTATACATCACTTTGAACGCGTGAATATCTTTAATGTTCAGATTTGAGGAAGAACAAGGCTTTAATGAAGTGTGGTTTACGCTGAATAAATACAGAATAGTTTTCTGTCATGAAAACAGGCATCTTCGTATGATATAATAAAGAACACACTAAAACGATGAGATTGAGCAGTCTAACGAGTCTGAATCCAATTTCTAGCATGTGAGGAACAAAGACAATAGGTACAAGTGATGAGTAGAGTGCAGTCCATGCCAATCCATGTTCGGTACAAACGAGTAAACGTCAGATACGGCGAAGTTTTTGTTGAACTACCGTAAGCTCCACAGAAATATGCCGTGATCAGATTCACCTCTGATAAAGATATCCTCAAACAGAACAGGAAGAGCATTATATCACTGATTTTATGTAAGCTGTTAATGTGTGTGGATAGTAAGGATTTCTGCAATAACAGGAAATACATTGGTCTGTAAGATAAGGAGCGTTAAGTGTATTTATAGAGTCAGTTGCAAAGGTGTTGTTGACATCGTATGTAGCGGACAACTTACCAGTGATGCCATCAGTAGCAATGTATTTGTGCTCAGTAGCTGAAATTTTTCACAGGAACGTGTACGACCGTGCAAATGTAATATTTCCGATTTTCTGTAGAAAACATATTGTTGAATATATTGTGTGAAAAGTGTGGCTGCATCCGAAAAAATATATATTATGAAACAAAAATAAACACAAAATGTATTACACGAATCTGTTACCACCACAACAGTCAACTATTTGACGCCGAACACGAGTTTGATGTTGAATACATCCACGAATTTCCCGCTCAGATAGCTCTTCCCAAGACTGCAAGACGGCTTCGTGCAATTCATGCCTCGTTGTAGGATTTTTCAGTTCAACTTTATCGGCCAAAACTTTGAAATTGCCTTCATCTAATGGATTCCACGTGTAAACATGTGTTGAATACAACTCACTGAATAAATCTTAATTAACTGTGTTGTGAATTGTATGCACCTGACATATGCTAACGTGTATACAGCCAGACTTTTCACACAGAGGATACTTATTTTCCAGGTTTACGATTTCTATTGGACCCGTTCCTCAGCTTCTACAGATATTGTGATAAAGTAGTGGAGATTTTCCATGAGAGCTGTTTGCTTTATTTGTGATGATAATATAATTTCTTTCGTTAAGACATTGATGTTACATTAGAGTGCTTGCTTTTTGGGCAACTGCTCTTTCCTCAGAAAATATGCCGTGGCCTGTTTCTCGTTGCATGTATTTGGATATGGGTCTACATTTAAGTTCCCATAATATTTACACAGTTTTAGCTATCCTATGCATTGATGTATCTGAAGAGCACTTTGATTTACGACAAAGAGAGGAAATTGCAGGTTATAATATATTTTACGTTTATTGTATAGCGGTGCTAACTATGGTTTCTTTTTCCTGTTTCTATAAATCAGTGCACTTCCAGTAGTATTGTGCCATTGTAGTCGCCTATTAATGCCTTATTCTCGTAGGGTACGTGTCGATTAAACACGATGATGTCTCAGGAAGTGTTAATTACCATTCATTTATGTTGGCAACTAAACTAGTTCATGGTCATGTAAATGGCTGGTTTGAGACCGTATTTATATTAAATATATACACATTACGCTTTTCAGAGAGCGCCTACGTCATTCTGGTTAATACTTATATCAAGTGAGGGCGCGTGGCTTAGTGGTTAGGGCATTCGGCTCATGATCGTAAGGTTGTGAGTTCGATTCCCGGCGACGCGTTGTGTCCTTGAGCAAGACACTTTATTTCACGTTGCTCCAGTCCACTCAGCTGGCAAAAATGAGTTGTACTTGTATTTCAAAGGGTCAGCCTTGTCACTCTCTGTGTCACGCTGATTATCCCCGAGAACTACATTAAGGGTACACGTGTCTGTGGAATGCTCAGCCATTTGCACGTTAATTTCACGAGCAAGCTGTTCCGTTGATCGTATCAGCTGGGACCCTCGTCGTCGTAACCGGCGGAGTCTTTTTAAATACTTATATCAGGGAAATTATCCAGTTAAGTAATGATAGTTGTTTTCTTGTGAAATTAAGTAATTATTCAATCAAATAAGATCATTAAATTTTCATCGCTATACAATTCGTTCTGACATCAGTATAACAGCCTTTGTCAATAGTATGTGCTCTATTTCTAAGCATATCAAATACAAGTATATAATGGGGACGACAACTTGTTTGCAACATTCATCGCATAGAAATGCAGAGAAATGTCAAACATCAGCATTCATGAGGCACCGTCATAAACGCTTTCAATATAATATTGGTATCCGTTTCAATAATATTAGTTAATGTTTTAACAGATACTAATTAATTTTGGTGAGAGAAGTAGTGTATATGTTGAATTAGGGATCTAGATAGCCTTGTGTGCTCGAATGTTAAATCATGATGCACGGCTGATATCTCACTGTAGGAAACTTGTAGTGTTTCTAACCTATATGATTATGTAGACTACGATGTTCTTAAAAGTTATTTTCAGTTTGTTTGAAGATGGATTTATTTTTCTACATATGTGTATAAAAAAAATAGTTTTCGGTTCTTTTATATGAGATGGACTGTTTGAAAAATCGCATAAGTACATAATTCAACTCTCATCTATTTTTCATAGAAAGTCTAGTATTAATTATTTCTGGCCTACATTGTAAGAGTTGCCCCTTTTTTCTTCGTTTTAGTAATGCTGTCCTATACTGTGGTATAATACATAATTACTTTAACTTAGATAGCAAAGATATGTTTCGACCAAAGATTGGCCCAGACAAAGTCTAACTTAATAGCACCACTATATACTTTCTACACATGTTTAACTTTATAGAAAATAGATTTCATCTTAGGAACGGGTAACTATTGACAATATAATTCATACGGATTCTCAGTAACATATACCTTGCAAAGTTATGCTGCATATTTGTCTCTAAACATCACTTGAACAATAACTGGTCTCCACCGGTTTCTTCTTCATTACAAGATATTCACGTAAGTGAATATCGCTCCCACAAATTTTGCTTTTCATCATATTTTATGCTCATTTCCAAGGTCGTAAATGAGCAGTTACTTCATATTAGTTTCACGGTAGACATCTTCACAGACGAAAGTAGTGTAGCTATAGCAACAATGGTCTGCAAGTTAAGCAAAATTAGTTTTACATAATATTGCTAGATCTCTGCGTTCCAATCTGAACCTAATACACTTTGTCTTGCGAGGAACAGATTTTTTTGCTAATTACTAAATTAGAACGTGATCTCTAGTAAATTAGGGGTATCATGAGCGAAAGGAACCCAACAGTTTGTTTATAATTGTCAGTATAAAAATACACAATATATTTCTTGACATTAAAATTGCCAGGTGACATGTGGTTTCAGTGACATTTGAGAACAAATATCCAATAAGGTTCATATCAAAATATTTTCAGTATATTAGAAAATACAAGATACATCAGACAGGTAATAAATATTTCAAACAATCAGCAGAATTTGCAATGTCTGTAGAGTTCTACTACATTTATTGCTGGACCTGTATTTCCGAAATAATTTCGATCAGAGTTTGCGCTTATATCAGCATTCATTTTGTTCAAAATATTATATAATTCTGTCAGATATTATCATTGATTTGTTATTTGTTTCGAATGTGCCCAATGCAGGATTCCATGTTTTAAAATTCAACAGAAAGCATGTACTTCAATTTGCTTCGGGGGGTTAATTCTGTTTTCCATTTATAATTTGTAAACATTGATCGGGAAATAATTGTACATAAAATTGTATATATTATACATTAACTTTTAGATTCTAATTAATCTAAATGCATGCATAATATAATTTCTACATACATATGCACGCATAATTACGTGCTGGGCTTTTCTATGAAAGAACAGCAATCTCTGAGAGGTGACACAGAAAATGAGACGAATAATCAATGGATTCACATTCATACATAGTTGTAAATATACATATATATATATATATTATATATATATATATATATATATATATAAGTGTATAAAAGTAAAATGTATACAGACATAGCATGGAAATGAAGGCAGTGTTGCAATCTCTAGAGATACAAGGTGTCGGAGTGCAATACATGAAACTGCTGAGAGATGCCAATTCTGGATGTTCAATGGATATATCTCTACTTGCACAACCAGTAAGGTTGAGAACGGTGCCAAGCAAGGAAATATTCTCTCTCAAAATTTCTTTACCGTATATCTAGAAATCATCATCAAGAATATTGATTGGATTGGTGGGGTGAACATCAATGGTCAGCAGCTATCATCGCTGAAACCACTCACAATGTACAAGTTAAGAGGGGGTCGTCACCTTTGAGAGAGCAGCAGGTATTCTGCATGAAGAATTTAAGCGTGCTGCTCGAAAGCACACTGCTAGTGTAGTGAATGGGGAAAGCTTGGTTTGCAATGTTTGCAGTCGTGTATGCTTGTCAAGAGTAGGGCTCATTATCCACCGACGGAGCCACATATGCAAAATATAAGTTAGCCCTAGAGCGCAGAATGTTCCTAAAGGTGAACAAAGGTCTTCCTCTGTCACGAGTGGATGACCATGTTTGTATGTCGGGGTTAACCACAGTAAATAAGGTACTCAATACATAGCAGAGTAAAGTAATTTATTTTATAGAAGGAGCTTCTACAGGACTAGAACTGTTTCATTCAGATGAAATCTTCAGGAAACTTCCTGAAGATTTCATCTGAATGAAATAGTTCTAGTCCTATAGAAGCTCCTTCTATAATATATATATATATATATTATATATATATATATATATATATATATATTATATATATATATATATATATATATTATATATATATATATATATATATATAATATATATATATATACATATATATATATGTATGTATGTATGTATACACACACACGCACACACTCAAACTCACACATATATGCACGTGCGCGAACGCACACAAAGATACACATGCACTCATATAGATATTTCTTATTTCTATGTTGATTTGCAAGACTCCTGCTGTGAATTTGTGGGTTGAATCAAATATTGTTGTGTCTTGGGAGAGATATTAAGCTAATAACTATGCCACACTTACAGGTTCAATTCCACTTCTTTTCTGTAAGTCAACTGATTAAATATCTAACAAACTAATCATTCGATGAGTCGCCATGATAGATCGTTAGCCACCACGCACATTTTTGTATCTCCTTCTTTCTCATTTTGTTTTTTCTGCGTCCCTTTCTGTAGAAGAGCGTAGGCTCGAAACGTAAAAGACTTTTTCTATTCCTGAGCGTTACACTAATACATTTGTTTGTTTTGTAAACCACCTGTCTTCGTCTTTTTTTTTTTCGTAAACGCTCCCTAATCATTAGTTTGTTTAATGTACATGTTTAGCTATCCATCGGTTTGTCGTAGTACGCGATCTATTCAGAGACTCAGTGACTTTCCCTTTCGCTAGGTATTCTCCCTGAGATTGAAAATTGGCCTTATGTGTCTATGTATGCAAGCTTGCGTGTTATGTAGATGTCTGTTTGCTTAAAGGAGGAAATGTAAGAGTGAACGAAGAGTTTGTGTGTTTGTGTGTGTGCGTGAGTGTGTATATACGTATGCGTGGGTATGCGTTGGCTGTTGTGTGTGTGTGTGTCAGTGTGTTTGTCGGTGTATGTGCACTAGCGATCCGGTACCTCTTCAAGGGTTCGACCTTTGTTGTGGGCCCCTTCGCTTTCAGATTTTTTGCAGTGTTGTGGGTATAGGGTTTAGTTTTTTTTTTATGAGCACGGTAAATTTACTGCATTGTGTAGTAAAGTTGAATGGGAATGGTCAGTGTGCTTATGCACATGCATGCATGTGTGTGCGTGAGCATCTGCACGTGTGAATGTGTATGAGTGTGAGCGTATGTGTGTGAGAGATGGAGAGAGAGAGACAGAGGGAGAGTGAGAACGTGTATGTGTTGCACTTGAGAGCGTGTGGTCTGGTGTGCCTCTTCATGTGGCCGAGTCTCTTCTATGAGTGAGTGTGTGTGTTCGCATGTGTGTGTGTCTGTGTCTGAATGCGTGAGAGTTTTCTTCTGAGTGTATGGGTGCGCATCTGCTTGTGTGCGTGCGTATTTGTTTGTGCGTGTGGTGCGACGTCTTTTCGTAATAGGTAAGCATATGTGTATACATTTGTGCCTTTATGTGTTACTACGTACGTGTATCTGCGCTCATTTGCACATGTGCGTGTGCACGTATGTGTGTGCGAATACTGGACCACTTGTGTCGGTGTTTCGTGTGTAGGCACTGTGTGTGTATGTATTGTGTGTGTGTGTGTTTGTGTGTGTGCGTGAGTGGATGTGTGTACAGTTGTGTGTTCTTGTGCGTCTGTGTGATTGTTTATGCGTGCGTCTCTATGCATGTCTGTCATTGCCTGTGCATGGATGTGTATCTATTGCGTATAGTAAATGATCACACACACACACACATATATATATATATATATATATATATATATATATAAAGGGAAAGTTTACGAAAATAAACAAAAGACGAAGACCGGTGGTGTACAAAACAAACAGATGTATTAGTATAGCGTTCAGGAATAGAAAAAGTCTTTTACGTTTCGAGCCAATGCTCTTCTACACAAAGGTACACACACACACGCGCGCGCACACACACGCGCGCGCACACACACACACACACAACACACACACACACACACACACACACACACACACACACACATATATATATATATATATATATGCCCTTGTATCCTTCTGAGGCTTTCCCTACCTTGTATATCACTACCTAAGCCTATACGTGTGCACATGTGTGAGTGTGCAAGTGTGTGGATGTTTATGAATCTGCATTGGAACAGTTCTTATGTACATGTATTTATTTGTATGGTCTTATATATATTCTGCTGACGTTGTAACTCTATATTTTACGTAATTGCCTTTAGCACCGCATACATTACCACCTACCCACACAGACACACCCATGTATGCATATTCTGTGTGTGGCTGCAGTGGTGCTGAAGTTCTGCAACCGACTAATCGATTAATCAGCATATTTAACAAACGATCGAATAATTAGTTGGTTAGATAATTAAGAAGATAACTAACAAAAACGATATGGAATTAAACTAGTAAGTGTTTTAATATTATTGGCGTAATGACTCTTCCATAACACAAATACACATCCACACCCACCCACCCACCCACATACACACACACACACATATATATATATATATGTAAGATACAGAGGTTAAGAAACCATCTAAGGGATGTTAAATATCCAATATATTACTGTGTACCTGCATATTTCTAATCAAGTGATTACTGTTGCATGGCAATATTGCAAAAGGATACTAGATATAGGTGGGGGTAAATTTCCAATTTACCCAGGATTTCGAAGGCAAATAAGAAAATGGAGAGGATATAGAATCGACAAACATCAGCCAGTACACATTCCATTATATCTATTTATTAAATGATGACAAACATTTGTTTAAGTGGTACATGTAAACGAATGAAATCAGCCAATAAATACATAAACAGATATATATATATAATAATAGATGAGTGTACATATACAAATCCCTTACCGTCGTTTCTACCATGAGGCCTCAGAACCTTCCACGTCATTCTCATCATGTCAGTGATATACAGGGATGATCAAATATAGAGACTGGATAAATGTTGAGCCTCAAGGCTTCCTCAGAGTGTACAAATGTTAGGAAACTTACTTGTGGGAAATTCATTTAGAATAATAGAGTAGAGTAAAATAAGATATAATAGAATAAAATTGGTCAAAATAAAAATACATAAACATAATGTAAAATAATAGACATGGTAACGAAAGGTAAGAACTTCATTTTAAGATGATATTATATTCCATGGTATTCCACCCTGTGGTAAGTAAATAAGTTCACTCTCAGGAGATATATCTGTAGGCTGCGGGTTACATCGTGTTTCCATTATACTGCGGGACTTGAACTGCGCCATTGTTTTTAAAGTCACCTGACCAATTAGGTTGTGGGATTGACTTTGATCTCAGCCCACTATGCATAGGGGTATTGGGATTGAGTTTCGGTCATCAAATATTAACATCGCAATTTGGGTATATTCTGAATTTCTTTCATGAATATACTTATGTATTCTTTTTCCCCTAACCGGTTCAATTTAAGTTATTTCTGCCAACTCCTTTCATAATACTATATCTATTAAATAGCGGTTAGCCTCTAAATTCTGAACCCTGTAATATGGACAATACTGTTAAACCCAGCACATAACATACTACCTTCACTATTTGCCTCAGTATAATAGAAGCACGCTGTAACCCGCAGCCTACGGATATATCACATGAGGGAGACATTATTTACTTACCACACTTTGGAAAAACGTAGATTATGATAACAACTAAAACTGAAAATCTTAAGTTTCCTTACAATGTCTATTACATTATATTACATTATTTTTATATGTACATTTTTTTTTTTACCTATTTTATTCTATCTTAGCTACTTTATTATTCGAACTGAAATTTCCACTTGTTAGTTCCTTTTGTACATTTGTACTCTCTGAATAAGCCTTGAGGCTCAACCATTATGCAATCTCTGTCCAATGTTTGTTCATTCCTGTATATCACTGACGTGATGAGGATGACTTGGAAGAATCTGAGGCCCCATGGTAGAAACGGCCGTAAGGGATTTGTATCTGTACACTCATCTATTATTATTCATTCATTTATATATATATATATATATATATATATATATATATATATATATATATATATATATATCTGTTTATGTATTTATTGGCTGATTTCAATCGTTTACTTGTACCACTTAAACACATGTTTCTTATCATTTAATAAATAGTTATAGGGAATGTGTACTGGCTGACGTTTGTCCATTTTACATCCTCTCCATTTTCTTATTTGCCCTATATATATATAATATATATATATATATATATATATATATAATATATGTATATATATATATCTATATATATATATAATGTATATATATACATACATATATATATATACATATACATACATACATACATAATACATAATATATATATATATATTGTATTTATGTATGTATATATACATATACATATATATATGTTTTCGACTTCTATCATTGGCGACATAGGTACTCATGTAGTACCCTTATGTATGTACGTACATATCTAATATTGTATGTATATATTTTATTAATTTGCCTGAACGTCTAATAACTCGCTTACCACTTGTGATGGTATTTTAATAATACCTTCCCTATATTTATTTATAAATGGTTTTACACACACACACACACACACACACACACACACACACACACACACACACACACACACACACACACACACACACACACACATATATATATATATATATATATATATATAGTAATACTTTTAAAGACGTGCAACCAGTGTCAGAGAATTCTTTGATTTAAGAAATAAAGTTAAGAGTGATAGACGTGGAGCTATGTCACAGCTGCCTTGTTTCTGATTGGAATTCACAACTTTTCTTAGTGGTTAGGGTGTTACACTCAGGAGTGCGAGATCGTCGGTTCACTTCCCAGACCGGTCAATGGGTTGTGTTCTTGAGCAAAGCAATTCATTTCACGTAGCTGTGCGATCATTTCGATGTCTGACATGTGGCACCCAGTTGCACCTGTACACGTAACGCCGATTTGATTGTGGGAAGGAGCTTATCTCTGAACAAATATTTGATCACTATAAGCAAATCATTTGTGTGGTTGTTTGGGAAGAGATTGTCGAATCCTCATGCGACGTCTTACGACGGGAGGGTTCATTATTTTCATTATTATTATTATTATTATTATTATTATTATTATTATTATTATTATTATTATTATTATTATTATTATTATTATTATTATTATTATTCTATGTTTGACTTTTGCTTTATGTCTGTACAAGTTGGCTCCAAGTCTCACCCAGAGACCTCAAGAGACAACAGGTTGGAAGTTCTGTGCCATATATTTGGGTTTTTTTTTTTTTTTGGTGTTGTACTAGTGAATGTCTAATACATAAAAATAAAATAAAAAATAAAAGAATAAAATAAAATAAAATAATATAAATAAAAAAAAATAAATAAATAAATAAAAAAAAGTTTGTTTTAAACCTTGGGATTACATAAAGAGTATTTTGCATAGGATATGAGCAGTTCCCATGAGCACTATCTTTTGAATTTCTGCCATTTTGGGGTTTCCTGGTATCTGAGTTAGGTAGCAATTAGTCCCTTTCGCTATCATTCCCAGGGCACCTATGACAACAGGTATTGTTTTAGTCTTCAGCTTCCACATTTTGCTGATTTCTATTTCAAGATCTTTATATTTGCTCAGTTTTTGGTAGGTCTTGACAGATACGTTTATATCGATTGCGACAGTCATATCAATGAGGAGGCATGTTCTTTGTCTGAAGTCTTTCAATATGATGTCTGGCCTATTTGCATCTATCTTCCTGTCAGTTTGAATGGTGAAGTTCCAGAGGAGTGAGATGTGGTCATTTTCAAGCACTGGAGGTGGATTGTGTTCCCACCAGTTCTTTTTCATGGGGCAAATCCAGGTTTTTGCAAATTACCCAGTGAATATATTGTGCAGCTTTATCATGCCTGTTGAGGTACTTTGTAGGCGCTAGAAGACTGCATTTGGAGACAACATGATCAATTGTTTCATTTTGTTGTCGGCATACACGACATGTTGGGCTACTGCCGTTCTTTAATATGTTGGCCTGGTAGTTTCTTGTTGGCAGGCATTGATCTTGAGCTGCTATGATAAACCCCTCTGTTTCAGATTTTAAGCCAGAGGCCATTAGCCATTGATGGGTGAGGGCTTTGTCAATATCTGCATTATTCGCTCTCTTTGGGTATTTGCCATAGAGAGCTTTTTCTTGCCATTTATTATTCAGAATATCTAAGGCCGCAGTTTTAGCACGGGTTTTCATGCGCTTAGCTTTTTCTGTGCTTGTTTCTTGTATGTCTATCTCTAATTCCGAAATTGGTTGTATTCGGAATTCACTTAGATATTCCTTTGCCTGTTTTGTGACTGAGTATGATGCTTTCTTGTTTTCATGTTTTGAGACAAGTTTTAACATCCAGTCCTCAGAGTTTTTCAGGTAGGTGTCTAGGCCAATTGTAGCAATCTTCGTTGTTATTGCCAGTTGTAAAAGACCACGGCCTCCCTCTTTTCTTGGCAGATAGAGTCGTTCTGTATCTGCCTTAGGGTGGTGCATTCTATGCATTTTCAACAGTTTCCTTATTTTTCTGTCGAGCTGACATATTTCAGTAATTGACCAGTTAACAATATTGAAACTGTAAGTCACGACTGGTATGGCTAATGCATTGATCGCTTCGATCCTGTTTCTTGCATTCAGCTCTGTCTTGAGTATTGCTCTCACTCTTCGATAGCATTCTCTCCTGATCCTTTATTATTATTATTATTATTATTATTATTATTATCATTATTATTATTATATATAGTACAAATTTATAATAAAAACAAAGACGGAGACAGGTGTAGGAACAACAAGCAAGAGTATTAGTTTGACACTTGCGTGTGTGTATGTGTGTGTGTGGGGGGGGGACATGCACACGCATAACTGAGTCTATATAAGCATGTTTCTGCCCGTCTATCTATTAAGTTGATCCAAAAATGATGGCTGCTCTAAGAGTTGAGTTTTGAAACGGAATTTTGTCAGTATTTTAATTATACTTTAGGTGAATTTCGACATAATTCATGTATGTACGCTAAAATTTTTTTTACTTATTTCAGACGGAAAACATCATTAATTAGGAATATCACAAATAGGACCTTCACTTACTTCGGACATATTTTTGTCCTCACTTTGTATTTATTTTATCCGTATCTACTGCTCACACTTGGTAACTCTGTATGGTAGACACCGCTAACTCACCGGTCATCATTTAACCAATACTTCAATCATATTTCTGTTATGATATCACCCCAATGTTTAAGTTTGCTTTTCAGCAATTCAGGCAGTATACTCTGTATTACTTTTCCTCCGAGCTACTGCTACAAATGCTTGTACATACATACATATGTATATATATATATATTATATATATAATATATATATATATATATATTATATATAATATATATATATTATATATATTATATATATATGTATATACATGTATATATATCTACTTATATATGTATGTATATATATATATATATATATATATTATATATCTATATATATATATAATATATATATATGTTGCATATATATATATATATATATAATTTTAATCCAAAAGGGAAACAAAAAAACAACAACAACAGGAACAATTACAGTATTATTATTAATAGGCGCTCAGGAGATGGAAGCAGGGATATATATATATATATATATATATACACTATTTAAAAGCAGCAGAAATATAACAAAAGCTGTTTTGTTATAATTCTGCTGCTTTAAAATAAAGCATATTACTCTACCTCTGGCATTTGAGTACTCTATTTTCCGTCTTGTTTCACATTTATATGTATAAATTCTTGCTTATGTGGGCGGGAGCTTATATTATTTTTTTAAAAACCTCTTTCTGTAGCTACAACTTCCTTCCACTTTTTATCTTTTTAGATATTAGCATTTTTTTATACTGTCAGTTTTTAATTCCAATCTTTGCTCTCATCTCTCTTTCTCTCTTTACTCTCTCACGCGCACATAACATCTCTAAGCTGAATACTGGCATTTCTTCTCTACGCTCTTCTCTCTATATTCAGTGCTAATACTAGATAATGTTGTTTCAATGCTTTGTTTATGCTACTTATTTTGAATGATTTTTTTTTGTTTTAATTTCACTGTTACCAAAAAGTGTTCTTTAATTAGCCATGACTTTATAATTAAACACGTTACTGACTACTTTATCATTGCAGCCGTTCCACGATCAGTAAATTAGTCAAAATGATCGAGGTCGATAAATTTGGTTATTGCTTCTTCTCCATCAGCCAACTACAGCGCTAATGAGCGTTTTTAATGAGGCAAGTGAGAAGTTTAGCCATCTGAAAATAATTACTTCATATAGACGTATACCAGTACATACACACAAAATCCCACACACGCTCAAGCTCACATATACACGCATTCATTCAGCTACCCTACATCTTGATAGAAGAACAGGTGCATACATACACAAAGACACACACAAGCATACACACACACACTTTATTATTACTATTATTATTATTATTATGATTATTATTATTATTATTATTATTATTATTATTATTATTATTATTATTATTATTACTATTATCATTATTATTATTATTATTATTACTATTATCATTATTATTATTATTATTATTATTATTATTTTACATATATATATGTATATATATATATATATATATATATATGTATATATGTATGTATAAATTGCAGCATAGAGTCACAAAATTAGGCATTACATTTAATGTGGTCACGTGGCATACATGTATATAGTATACCCACGTGCACACACATGTATGTTCTACATTAATTACGCCTACAAACCCACACGCCTACACATGTGTGCATGTATGTCATGCTTGCTGGCATCGTTGTTCATGGAATTTCATTCCGAACACGCAGTTAGTTTTTTCTTTCGGCTAGATGGAGTAATCATTATCCGTTGTCGGTTTCTTGGTAATTTGCAGCACTCTTTGCTACTTTCCTTTTCTCCCGAACTCCCTTTTGAAACACAGAGGCTTTTACAACACATTCACTTATATTGATTTACGTGTCATCAGAACGAATGCTAAATTCTGTGAATCTGTGTGACCCGTCTCTAATTATCACAGGATTCGAATCAATACCATGCTTTCGCCACACAATTACCAGGCATTTGACCTCACAAAGGGGACCTAGATTAATACTACCACTCCAGCTCACTTTAGTGTAGCTCACTTTAGTGTAATCTTCCATTGAGCGGGATTCCATAATATTAAATGTTTAGCAAATCTAAAATTAGCACCTTTCAATTCAGTGCGTACACACAGGTGAAGCTGCATGGCTCAGTTGTTAGAACGTCGGGCTCGCAGTCAAGATGTAGTGAGTTCTATTCCCGGACCGGGCTGTGTTTTGTGTTCTTGAGTAAGTCATTTTATTTCATGTTGCTCCATATCACGCAAATGTAGAAATTTGTTGCGACGTCACTGTGGCCAAGCCGTTTCCGTTTTCCCTTGGATAACATCGGTGGCATATAGAGGGGAAACTGATATGCATGAGCGACTGCTGGTCTTTCATAAACATAAACTTGTGCCTCCGAGGGTAACTTTTTATGTGCAATTCCATGGTCATTCATGATCGAAGGGAGACATTTTAACCTTTTAATTGGAGGAAATTTAATGTTGTAAGGGGCAAAACTCAATATAAGAGAGAGAGGGGAGAAGGTGAGAGAGAGAGGGTAAGACAGAGAGAGAGGGAAAGACAGAGAGAGAGGGAAAGACAGAGAGAGACTATGTGTGTGTGTGTGTGTGTGTGTGTGTGTGTGTGTGTGTGTGTGTGTTTGTGTAAATTTGAGTTGGATTAAAAGGACGAACTTCCACACGAATTGGAAAACTTCACACTTGGAGCCACATCGAGCAAGTAAACAAGTAAACAACACTCGACTTACGAAATAAGATGAAACTCTTCTAATTCCAACATATGCTCTTTGTTTTCGTTACACCAATATTATAGAATATTTAGATAGAAATATAATTGGGTAACTTCAGCCAAGATGAGAACTCAAACTGTATATGTTCACTGGAAGTGTTGACATTAATGAGATCTAAATTGCTTGAAATTCTTCAGTTTCAACATTTCGTCAACACGCTTCTTAATCTCGTGTTATAATTCATGATGGTCCTACTTATTTTAAGCAATGTTTGTAAAAGTATTTTTTGTGGCTTAGCTCTGAAATATAAACAAACGAAATTTATATTAAAAGGAACGGAAAATTAACAAAAACAAAAAGGATTTTTGCTATAGTTTTGACAGTATACAGGCAAATATTTGTAGCAGCAATGGGAACCAGTGTTTGAAAATTTATTAAAGATCTTTCTTGATAGAAAAAATTATTATAAAACCTTGGCGAAAAGAAGACATTTTTACTATTTCTTGAAACAAATTAGGTAAGATATTTAAAACATTGTTTCATCTTTTGGGAATGGAGTGTGTATATATTTTCAAAATGAAAGTTATAAATAATACTAACAATGACATCCAGTTTTATATGGGGAACAGAAATGATAAATTGATCTTTTTAGACACATTGATTATAAAATAAGCATAAAGATGTTCGAGGGAGATATATGGAATGAAACACTTGATGAAAGGCAATATTTACTTTTTCGTGGTATCAATGCAGCTAAAAGAATGTGTACCTTCGTAGCATGCTCAAATGACCGAACAAAGACTTAACCTAAGCTTATTTTCACAAGATCATTTTATTCCCCATCATTAATTAAGAACGGAATAGTGAGAGTAAAGGCAATTGAGTGCAGTTAACCTTTTCTTTTTGATTTTCTGCATCAGCTGGCACACTTCTAATAGTCGTACTTTAGAAGTGTAGGAATATCTATGTTTGTATCGGACAAGATCTCCCCCCAAACATAAGAGCTGTACGACAGCCCGGAACGGTTCAGAGTTCTGTAAACACATCAGTTGCTTCTTCAGGTTTTTATATTTACTGTTCCAGCTGAATTGCTTTGCAGTTAGTGGCACTAAGTTCAAGAGCGTTTGAGGAAGGCTTTGTTTGTGACACAATAATTTTGTGTTCCTCTAGTAATTTTACTGGGAATGGTAATTTATGTATAAACCTGAGTTGGATTAAAAGAATTAACGTGAATCAAAATTGAAAATTTCAGACGAGGCGTCACATAGAGCAAACCACACACTTAATATACTCAAGATGATACTCTTATGATTCTCACTTTTTTTTGTATAGACCTTTATTATGGAATATTTGGGTAGAAAGATAAATAGGTAACCTCTCTCCCATTATCATATAATTCGTATTTGATATGATTTCTGCGACACAGTGGTCTCTCTTCCTCAAACTTTCCATGGGGGATGTGAAGCTTTTAACTGTTAACTAATAATTATCATTTCAACTTACTCCAGTCATCGCAAAAATGTTAAAAATGACCTTATTTAAATAGTCCTTCTTTGTTACGTATTATAGTGTAATATTAGGTAGTTCTGGGTACACACTATATTGTGATCTTTCAATTTAATTACACATCTTATAGTTTATAACTACAGGAGCTTAAAAAACGAATACCATATTGAGAGATGTCTACACTAAAATTATTATTTCTCTTTGTCCGCCTTCTCTCTCTCTCTCCTCTATATCACCCACACTCTCTCTCTTTTTTCTCTCTCTCACAGACACGCACACACAGTCACTCGTATACGAATGTATGCAGCTTATATGTGAATGATTTATGTACGTAAACACATATATTTACTCATATTTTTATGCGATATTTCATGTACACTCAGGCAGTTTGCTGTATTGGCGTAGCGATATGACTATAACATCGACCACCAGTATCGTTGCGAACACTCCCGAGAAGAATCTTGTATACAATCGTTTTAAGACATTTCTCAGCTACATAATAGCAAATGACATGCATTGAAAGCTTCTTGAGAAAATACGTCGTGACTAAATGAATCTAAAACTACCTTATTGTGTAGTACTAAGTCTATTAGGATTTGAGTTTAATATAAATAAATCACAATTTCGTTCATTTTTCTGTTCAGTATCATATACAATGATAACAACTGCCATTTACTCAATGTGTTGAACTACACTTGTTTAAAAGCAGCTGACGAAGTGAATTTTCACCTCAGATAATATGGGTGCATCAAGAAAAATATGCAAAATATTCCATAATTAGGCTACATGATATATTAGGGTATCATTTGTCCCATTATCATTATAATCGACACAAGTAATAATGTTGTTCTGTTAACTTTATGTTCGTATGCATCCTGTTAACTTCGTATTTATCCGCACAAGGACAGGTATGTATGCATGTATGTATGTATGTATGTATGTATGTATGTATGTATGTATTATGTATGTATGTATGTATGTATGCCTGCATGCATGCATGCATGCATGTATGTATATATGTATGTATGTATGCATGCATGTATGTATATATATATGTATGTATGCATGCATGCATGTATGTATGTATGTAATACATACATATATATATATATATATATATATATATATATTATATATATATATATATATATATATATATACTCACCTCGTTGGGTCCCTTAAGCGGTGAACAGCGAACTAAATATGATTTTCATAGAGTTTGGTAGTTGTGTATTTTAACTCTTATCTCTAGCAAGATGGTACTTCGTGTAACTGGTATTATGATTATTTATTAAATATAATATTTTATTGATTAGCCATATAACAGTTGACAACTAATATTATTTATATATTTATTGCTAATAATAATAATAATAATAATAATAATACTAATAATAATAATAATATAAGAAGAAGAAGAAGAAGAAGAAGAAGAAGAAGAAGGAGAAGAAGAAGAAGAAGAAGAAGACGGAGGAGGGGGAAAGGATGGGGATGGGAAGGGTGGAGAAGAAGAGAAGAAGAAGAAGAAGAAGAAGAAGAAGAAGAAGAAGAAGAAGAAGAAGAAGAGAGAAGAAGAAGAAGAAGAAGAAGAAGAAGATATTCATTTAAATATCTACTCCTTTATCGTAAATTTAAGCACTGAACTTGTTTTGATCTTGGCGCGAGCCTGTTCAACTTTCAACGGGCACAACGAGATGAGTAGGATTTTAACACTAAGTATTTAGCAAGAGCTGCTGAAGTGAATTCAGGAGTAATCCAGAATTCGAAATCAGGATACAGGTATAGTTATAACCAAATTCTTCAGCTTTCAGGTGAATTAAAATGTTAAATTTTCTCTGTTCGTTTGCCCGGTTGGTTTATTATGATTTACAGTGGGTTTAGTGGCTTGTTTGAGTATTTTAACTCTTATTTCTAGAAAGCTGGTACTTCGTTACCCTCTATTATAATTAATCATTAATCATACAATTTTATATACGTGAATTAATTACATGCATTAAATACAAAGGCATTAAAGTTAGACAGAGAGAAAGAAGGAAGGAAAGACATAGGTTTCAATTACCAAAATTACATTTCATAACGAGTCCAACATTAAATACACACACACACACAATACACAAACACAGTCACACAGACACACACATATATATATATTTATATATATATGTATGTATATATCTGTGTATCTGAGTGTTTGTCTCTGTGTGTACGTGTGTCCGTGTTTGTGTATGTGTGCGTGTGTGTGTATTTAATGTTGGAATCGTTATGTAATTTTGGTAAGTGAAACCTATATCTTTCCTTCTTTCTTTCTCTCTGTCTAACTTTCTATCTATATACCTATTTTTCAATCAATAAATCTATCTGTCTATCTATCTAGCTATCTATCTATTTATCGCTTTCTCTCTCTCCCTGCCTGTCTCTCTGTCTCTGTCTCTATCTCTCTGACTCTCTCTCTCTGTTTTTCACTTTGTGCGCGTATATATATATATATATATATATATATATATATATATATCAAGCACAGACGCACGCCTATACTTAAAAAATACAGACAATATGATGTATGACCACGTTATAGAAAGACAGAGTTGTGGACAACGATATATCTCGTGGCACTAATATCCCTTCTGTGTTATAATGAATGTGAATGGCATTGCAAATAATTTTATTCCTGAATATGTTTTCCTCAGCATTTGACAAATATTTTTAACGATGGAATATTCATGAGAAGATTTATACTGGTTTAAAAAGGAAAATTATAAACCTCGAATCGATCATTGCTTTCATATAATATGTACAAGGTGTCGTTTATCACAGTTCGTTCGAAGTAAGCATTCCTGAATTTTCCTAGTTTACGAAATAAGGTAATGCACATTTATAAATATTTGGTGTTACTTTTTACTACGTGAAGAACGGGTATATCCGATATATAAGTGCGTACATCTATATATGCATATGTATATGTATACATATAGAAAGACACACACATATATATATATTGTACATATATGTGTGTTTATATATATATATAATATATATATATATATATACGCACACACATACATATATATGCATATATATATATATATATAATATATATATATATATATATATATAATATATATATATATATATATATATATATATATATATATATATATCCGCGTTATATAGAGGAGGGAACGGGGAAAAATTGAGTGTAAGAAATAACCTTTGCGTGAGTTTGTATATATATATATGTGTATATATATATGCATATATATGTATGCATATATACATATACATATATACATATATATATAAATGAATTTATAACTATATATGTATGTATAACTTTGCTATATATATACGCACACACATACATATATATGCATATATATATATATGTGTGTGTGTGTGTGTGTATGTATGTATATATAACATAAAGTTGGATGAAAACTTTAATGATTTATCATAGGAGAATTGCGTAACTTCTTTGTTAAGTTACAGTAATACTTCTTGGTAAAAAAATCTACTTTAGCTAAATGCATTTTTCAGGTACATTTCACGTTACTTTTTCTGACAATCCCATGCTCTGCAAATGTCTATCATAGTTTATTAAAGAAATTAACATGCCAGTGAATTAATTGCACGCATTAATTACAAGGTGCATCAAAGAAATTTTATAGTTTCAGTGGTGGCATTTATTGATTTCAAAGGAGTAGAAAATTCTAATCTTCAAAGTAGGAATGTCTGCATTCAATGAATTGTAGCGTCCAGCCTGCTTGTGAAGGCCCCATGGAATCCTTCTAAAGTGAAAGTGTCTATGCACCCTGTCACAGCCACCTTCATCTTCTGTTTCACATAGGAAACAGCACCAAGCCACAGGTTGCAAAATGTGGATTGTAGGGTCGGTGACGGAAATGTTTGATGCCAATCTCTGTCAAGTAGTTGGTGACTTAGAAGGAACATGCGGTACAGTGTCCATAATTCCTTCCTGCTAGAACTACTTGTACGGTTGCTTTAGCCTTTTACAATGAAATTTCTTCTTAAACGCCCTCAAAACCTCCACAAGATACTCTTTGTTGACCACCTGGCCTGAGGAAGCCTGTGGTTGTAGATGTTGTCATTGCTGGGAAAAATTGATTCCCATGCTCTTAACAAAAGCCTCGATTGCCATCTAACATCGAAAACTCGAAAACTCATAGAAGATAATCCATAAGAATTCTGGAGCATTTTATTAGTTTCTGTAGCGTTTTTATTCAGTTAAACACGAATCTTTCAAATTACTTACCTGTTCCGTCTACTTTCTGCAAACTGATCACCTGTAAGAAGTAGTGTTTAGTTGGGAGTTTTCAAAGTGCCGTTAAAGCTGCCTCCTTTAATCTGGAATAAAAGTTGCCAGGTCAGCTTATTGAGACATATAAATGATATCCTAAAATTGCAATAATTCACGACAGTTATGCTTGTTTCTCTGAAAAAGTCTACAAACTTCTAGAATGAACAATGTAAACAGCATATGTTTCAATGCTTACAGATTAAATATCCTACAAATGAAACAAACATTAATTGAATATATTTACTAACTTTCGAGAGATGGTTATATTTCGAGAATTCTGCAGAGCAAAGGGAACAACAATAATAAAATACCTACGCACATATTTGCGTTGAATATCTAGCTAATGAAAATATAATATATTTTAAAATAGCGTTATAGCTCTTTATTGATTTTCCGAATGTGATGAAAAATACATTCGAAAACGTCACTTAACTTAGAATTATATATATATATATATATATATATATATATATATATGTGTGTGTGTGTGTGTGTGTGTGTGTGTGTGTGTGTGTGTGTGTATATATATATATATTATATATATATATATATATAATGTTAAAAATAAATACTGTTTACAATAACAAACTATATCATATCATATAATTAAAGGTTTCAGTATAATAATTACTGAAAAGCAGACGACAAAATTTGTTTGTGATTACTAAATAAACAAGTGTTGCAAGTTCAGTAATACACTGCTGGCAACTATCCATTGAAAAATAAGTGATTAGTAACATTTAGTTATTAGATTTATTGATACATATTTGATGACGTTTAATTGTAGAGATACCGATAGATAAAGTTGTTTATGCCAATATTAATTTCCTTTCTGCACTCGACGGGAAATTATATCGCATTAGATATCTTTGCAAATTATCCATAAGATAAAATATGATTTAATACTGAATTGAGGTACAATGGTCTTTAGAATATTATGAGACACTTTCAGGCGCACCAAGATATATAATTTTGGTAAGTATATATACAGACATGTGTGGAGGCGCAATAGCCCAGTGGTTAGGGCAGCAGGCACGCGGTCGTTTGATCGCGATTTCGATTCCCAGACCAGGCGTTGTGAGTGTTTATTGAGTGAAAACACCTAAAGATCCACCAGGCTCCGCCAGGGAGTGGTGGAGATCCCTGCTGTACTCTTTTGCTCCAACTTTCCCTCGCTCTTACTTCTGTTGGCCTGCTTGCTTAGCCAGCGGGGTGGAGTCCGCTGCTCTCTTCACTACGTCATGTGCCTCCACGCCATCTGGAAAGGTTTAGGGGGAAAATCGACATCAGTACTTCAGTTTCTTTTTCAGTCTGATTTTTATTTCATCGGTCGTTTTCTCAAGCTGCTAAGTCCGTAAACAAACTGACATCGATTGTCAGGCGGTGGTGAGAGACACACACAAGTGCAGAAACACACACGTACATTGATATAGACATATACACGACGAGCTTCTTTTCAGTCTCCGTCTACAAAATCTACTCAAGACGCTTCGTTTAATCCAGAATTATAATAGAATTATAATTAAAGACTTGTCTAGATTTCCATGCATCGGGACTTAAACCAGAACCTTATGGTTGGGAAGCAAACCTTTTAACATAATCTGTTGAATCTACTATTTTGGTTGGCGGTTGTGAGGAAGGCGACGAGCTTGCAGAAACGCTAGCACACCGAGCTAAGTGCGTAGCCGTATTTCGTCTGCCGTTACGTTCTGAGTTCAAATTCCGCCGAGGTCGACTTTGCTTTTCATTCTTTCGGGTTCGATTAAATAAGTACCAGTTATGCACTGGGGTCAATATAATCGGCTTAATCCGTTTGTCTGTCCTTGTTTGTTCCCTCTGTGTTTAGCCCCTTGAGGGTAGTAAAGAAATAGGTTGTGAGATGTCGTCAAAGATAAAGGGGGAGATAAATGACATTCGCTTTGTTAATTTTACGAATGATGAGATGGAAAAAATGAATGACTGGATTACTGTATTAATTCTCATCTGGCCTTAACCTCTGATCAAACACAACCGGTACATATAGTCATTATAGACGTATCATAGTCATGCTATTTAGCTCCCTTTAGTTTTGGGCTGAAGGCGCGATTAGCCCTACGCAGAAGCTAACCTAAAAGCCAGCACGGAATGTGGTTTTTAAACTAGTACAGAATAAGACACCTACTAGTCAATATCGGTTTTCCAAAGGAATTGAGCAATATATTGAAACACAGATTTAAAAAAAAAAGATATTGCATATGTAAAAATAAATGTCTCACATAAAGTGTATTACATGATGCAAATACATATTGATTTCAAATTTTAGCACAAGGCCAGAAATTTCGGTGTTAGAAGTAAGGTAATTACATTGCCCCCAGTGCTCAACTTATAATTATTTTATCGATTCCGAATCCTTACCACGCCAGGCAAAATGCTTAGCGGCATTCGTCTTTACGTACTAAGTTCAAATTCTGCCGAGGTCGACTTTGCCTATCATCGTTTAGAGGTCGATAAATTAAGTACCAATGAAACACTGGGATCAATGTAATTGACTAGTGTCCTCCCACTTTAGTGCGCCTTTAGTAGAAAGGATTATTATTATTATTATTATTATTATTATTATTATTATTATTATTATTATTATTATTATTATTATTAATATTATTATTAGTAGTAGTAGTAGTAGTTGTAGTCCTAGCAGCAGTAGTAGTAACAATTGTAGTAGTAGTGGCGGTGTTGGTGGTAGTTGTGGTGGTGGTGTTGGTAGTTGTAGTATTCTCTGAGTATAGCGATATTCGAAGCAAAGCTTCCTTCGGGTTTTTGAAATGAAGAATATAATGCAATGTTTGTGTTTTTACTTTAAGTGAATTATGATTAACTGCGCACGATTTGCCTGTGGCAGTACTTTGATGTGGGCAAATATATGATTTTGACACAGGGCTATAAAGTGTTGTTGCTAACTTCATTTATTAAATTATTTGAATCAGTTTATGCATCGTACAATAAAGCCATACATATGAGTAAATCCCGCATTAGGCTGGTAATCACTTTTGAATGTTTCTAGGAAACAACTTTCTTAGAATTACAAAGTAAACGAGTATTCTTTACATGGATGCTATTTTTAAGGATTTTAAAGTAGTTTTCTGCGAGATAAATGAACCACGTTACTTCAGCTATTGCTTAAGCGAAAAATTCCATAGCACTTGTCTCTGCCATACGAAAAGTGCTTGTGACCTGACAAAAATATAACCAAAATTAAACAGCGAATAAAACATTTTGTTTAGACGATTAATACTCTTATGGAAAGGAAACTAATTTTCGCTTTTAAAGTTATCTCCAAGGTTAAAATTTATGGAGAAAGACATGACGTCAAAAGCAATAAGTTGTGAGATATATTATTCAACACGATTAAATAATGTATAATTATAAAATAGCTAATTTACAACTGAAATACAGTTTAATCTGATCATATAAATCTAATGTACTTACATGTTATTTAACAAGTATAATTGCGCTTCTGTGTTCGCTTGTGATTTTCACAATTTTGTGTCACATAAAATGTGTAAAGTAATTAAGAGGAAAACGATTAAAACGGTTCTTTAACAAAACCTCGTTCTAATCTTGACGAAAAGTATTAATAGCATTTAATGAAAATCACTTCCCAATAGAAAATGATGAATGGACCTGTACCATGCTTCTTTATGGCTATTCTTATGATGCGGCATTATAAGCTACACATTTGGACGAGTTTCAACAGCATTACAAAATCAGGCTTCCTTACTAACTTATTGAAGCTTCTCGAGATTACGCAGTAGGAATAGGATTATTTTTATCAACAAAGAAATGATACAGGCAATTTTCCTTTTGTAACGTTTGTGCCGTTTGTGATGTTATGTGTGTTCTATAAGTTCTCATCGTTTTTGCATAAGTCCTTCCAATTGTAATGCATAACCCAAAATAACACTGTAGTACTTATTTATTTACCCACTTCTAACACCTCTATTTCTCCCCCAAGCTGTCTCTCTCTCTCTCTCTCTCTCTCTCTCTCACACACACACACACTTTTTCTTTTAACTCCATAAGAATAATTTCCTTCTAATCCTCCCATGTTTTCTGCTAGTCATTTTTCTAGAATACATAATTTTCCGTATATCTACCAGCATTTCCTATATTCTCTCGCTTCAGGAACTATTTGTGAAATAACTTAGTTTACAACTTCTTACATTTCCCTAACCGTGTTCGTGCGCACTAATGCATTGTGTTGCTTTGTTTATCTTATTTGAAATTGACCGACATTATTTTGTACTTCGCCCTTGAGATAAAGACTCACGAATATGTATCCATTACGTCTCATTCACAAATTAACAGCCGTTTCATGAGATGGCTGGCAGCTCTTATGTGTGCATAATTAAGGATAAAATCAATTACCGATCTTATGAGTGGCCACCATGTAGCATTTAGTAAAAACCATATAAGTAAATATTGATATTAATATATAATCATATAGATATATTAATAATTTAGGGTACTGAGGACCAATACCTACCCGCTAGAGATAGACGTCTAAAAACCACTTCAAATTACACTCCATTAATATAACCTGAAAGCGTGCAAATGGATAAAAGAGATTTGGTAAAATTCTGAGGTTAATTCTGGAACGGTCGATTTCTGGTTTAATAATACAAATTACTTTACCATCATCAGTAGAATATACCAGAAATTGTGAAAGAAACTCCGTATAATTGCAGTATACACCTTTAGAGGTCCTCTCATATAGACAGGTGGTGTATAAAAATACAGCAGACATATCTTAGCAGACAAGGATCACATGGTTGGTTGCCAGATCTACCAGGAAACGTGAGTTCAACATACTGCGCTTCGTGTGTGGAAGATGTCTGATGACTGCAAAAACACCAAATCTTGCTGCATACAATATATAGAAAAACAGTTCCTTTTGATAGTAATACAGCATCCATTGCTTATAATTATGTTTAATAGGCCCGCTGTCTAGTTGTGACATCAGTTATTGCATGCATGCATACATACATACATACATACACACAAACATACATACATACATACATGCATACATACATACGTGTGTGTGTGTGTGTGTGGATGAGTGTGTATGCTCGCACGCACATACACAAACAGACAGACATACATATACACAAATAAGTAGAGAAATAGAGAGATCAAAAGAGCGACACAGAAAGACAGACAAACAGGCAGACAGAGAGATAGAGACAGACAGACAGATGGAGAGATAGATAGATAGATAGATAGATAGATAGATAGATAGATAGATAGATAGATAGATAGATAGATAGATAGATAGATAGATAGATAGACAGACAGGCAGAACTAGACAGACACATTTTGTGTTATGTGTAAATTTTTTTCACGTTCAAATATCGATAGTAATATAGAAACATTTTATAAACTCTTTCTCTCTACTCAGTATTTGTGCTGCATGGTACATAGTAGAAATCAGATTCACCAACGTGAATCTAACTTGCTGAACGATTAATTTTCAAGACTGCGAAGTTCACTTTTATGCATTTGGAATTGTGAATGCCATAAATTGATATCCTTTCCCAAAGCCATCTCTCTATCAACGAATTTGGTGAACGAATCAAATGCAATGGATTACGGATGTCCGTAAAAAAAAGTTTATAATTTATAATGCATATGTGGCTATTATACATATACATGCTCAAATAACATATAGACACACACGTAATGATATACACATACATTCATCCGTATATACTTGTATGCATACAAATACACATTTGCAAATGCGTAGGTCGGTGCATTTGGGTGTAATTGTATCAGAGGTTTAAATATGTGTGTGCATGAGTAGGAGAACGAGAGAGAGAGAGAGAGAGACAGAGACAGAGACAGACAAACAGAGAGAGAGAGAGACAGACTGACAGATAAACAGAGAGAGAGGCAGATTGAAGGAGAAACGGAAGACGTCTGGTAAAATTGAGAACAGCTCCTATTGTATTTATTTGACAAAGACTTCTTTGAAGTTGATTTAATCTATACTTTGCGCCTATGTATTGTGAATTCCATTGTACCGTGATATAACAGCGCTGGCTTTCATAATAACTAGCTCTTTTTGTCTACGAAATCTAACTCCAGGCTACCATTTAGTTTTGTTCATCGTACTAGAAAACCGATATATTTCTAAATGAAAAATTGCTTCCCCCTTAGCAGAAGTAATTAAAAACGATGTTTTATCAGAATAGATTTAAATAGTTCACTAACAGCGAAAATTGCTTAAACAAACACGTTCCGCCGCTGAAACTTGACTGAAAGAAGTCAGTTTGAAAGCATGCAATCATGAAATACACCGCATGAGAAATCGCTGGGAGAGCTTGATCTTTTATCAAACATTCAAAGGACAGCTTTTTCGATATTTCTATAACAAAAAAGATATGACAAGAAAATGATATTAGATGCTACACACGTTGCATTCATTGGAAATGTTAGGCACGTGTAAAGTATAATCTCAGAACTACGATGCCTTGTATAACGACGGCCATCTTTGAAAATAAATGAACAATGTAATATATCCATATATCTTCTGCATTTTGGCACCTAGTAGACAATGAAACCAAAACACAGTTAAAGAACATCTATCACTACTTTCATAAGTCATTATTTAAATATGTAGCGAATATTCCAAACTGGAATCTAAAGCGAGATTATGATCTATATTTTACAAAGCATAAAGGTAGTTTGAAACAATGTATGTGTGTAGTCAATGTGTGTGTGTGGTGTCTGTGTGCATGTATGTGTGTGTAAAAATTCTAACACCTACAAAAACACCGCTTCTTTCCTGTCTCAAGTTTTTTGTGTATAATGTCTGAAATGATTATATAAACGTATGCGTGTATATTTGACTTCGTGTCTAGTGTACCAGTGTGTGTGTGTGTGTGTTCACTGCAATATTTGCTCTGTCTTATGACGTGATTGCTACATGTAGATAGAAATACTGGTGTGTATAATTACATCTCTATATAACTGAAAGTAATTCTTGAAAATGTAACTGTCAGTATAAGCTATAAACACATTCAAATACACACATGTGAATGTGTGCAAGAGAAGGGCGGAGAGAGGGAGAGATAGAGAGGGCGTATGTGCGTATGGATTTGTATATGCATATGATCTAAAAATGTCTGCTAGTGTCTTTTAGAATACGTTTATTTGTCAGTGAGTAGCTTATATTCTGATGAATACCTTTCGAATATATACAAGGTGGTTAAGATATATAGGTTATTTAAAACAGAATGTTAGGTATTACAACATTACATTCTGTGTTACATACTTATTTCTCACATGGGTTTGAAACCGAAAATTATGTTGAAGAAATGAGATTTTTGTTCATACATACCTTCTTTCAAATCCTGGCACAAGGGCAGCAATTTTGGTGGAGGGGTTACTCAATAGCATTCAACTCAGTACTCAACTGTTATTTATTTTATCGACGCCGAAAGGATGAAAGGCAAAGTCGATCCTGGTGCTATTTCAGCTCAGAATGTAGAGACGGAAAAATGGATGACGGTGATTAAAGGTCTGCTTAGTCTTCAACAGCTGAAGGGTAAACAAACACACATGGTACTGGAATTTATATATGTTGAATAACCTTTTTAGTAATGCTTACCTAGAGACATAACGAGAAAGTTAAGTATAGATTAGGTATCTTAACTCCTCCCACGAAGTCTTGTGCCAAAACGTGAAATCAGTATGATATGATATTGATGATAATTTTTTTAACTGTACATACCATCAATAAGGCCGGTGCATGAATGTGAAACCTGAAGAAATGCGTCATTATAATTTGCAATGATTTAGCTTAATTTAGGTTTAATACACTCATATACAATTCTACATTGTTATATTACAGTAATGAGCGTTTTTTTTTCCGATGAAATGTGAAATCGTACCATCTGTTTAGATCATTACATATTTTCATTATTATATATGGCAGATAGAACATATTTTGTATAGCGACTGCAATTAATACAACCTATCTACATATTATAGCCTTGTCGCAAACAGGGGAGACGGAACCTTCGTGGACGTCCAGCGATTTATTTATAGCAACATTTGACAGAGCAGATCGTGACACAATATGTATCACTGATTCTACCGAAGCTTTGAATTCACGATATAACTCTGGGGAATATCCACTTGCACTAAGGTTCTTTAAATAGTAGTTGTTTTCAACGAATTCATAGAAGATTCATCCTTTAAACCGATAGGGGATACATTTACTACAATTCATTTAGACGGTACAGTCAAATAAAAATCTCAACATATTACTCTACTCTACCCTAAAACATTATAAACAGTACTGCAATTGAAATACGAGCGAGAGTCAAAAATTATACACACTCCTGTTTTTTTCAAATCATATTCAGAAAAGCAGAGGATAAACAAGTACATCATTTCTCTATATAGTCTCCTTCCGTTTCGATACACTTGGTCCAGTGATCCACAAGCTTGCGTATATCCTCTAAGAAGGTTTTCGGTTGGTCGTGCAACAATTTATGCACCGCTTTCATCACAACTTCATCGACCTCGTAAACCATCTTTGAGCAGTCCAAAGATATGATTGTCGGAAGGGGCGAGATCTGGACTGTAGTCAGAGTTTTCCAGCACCCCAAAACCAAATTGGTTAACGGTTTCAACTGTTTGAGTGGCCGTATGATGGCATGTATTGTCGTGCAACAACAAAACTTACTTCGACATTAGGCATTGATATTTGGTGCAAATTGCTGGCCAGCAAAGCACTATATCTTGTACTGCTGATTGTACACGTCCTTTCCAGGTAGTCTTCTACTACAGGCCCTTCGGTAGAATCAGTGATACATATTGTGTCACGACCTGCTCTGTCAAATGTTACTATAAATAAATCGCTGGACGTCCACGAAGGTTCTGTCTCCCCTGTTTGCGACAAGGCTATAATATGTAGATAGGTTGTATTAATTGCAGTCGCTATACAAAATATGTTCCCTCTGCCATATATATAATGAAAATATGTAATGATCTAAACAGATGGTACGTTTTCACATTTCATCGGAAAAAAAAAACACTCATTACTGTAATATAACAATGTAGAATTGTATATGAGTATATACAAGAAGGCTTACTAACACCTTTCTCGCGGAAGGCTGTGTTGGAATTTCTTCATCTTTTGAATTCTACCTTATAATGGTGGACCCACGTTTGATATCCTGTGACTATTCCACTCAAATATTCCTCGCCATCATTGTTGTAGCGATCAGGTAAACGTTGGCAAACCACAAGACGTTTGCGCTTGTGCTCTGCAGTAAGCTCTCTTCGCAACCATCTTGCACAGACTTTATGGAAACCTAGCTCATCGTGGATGATTTGATAGACACAATCTTGTCTAATCTGCAGAGAACGGGCTACCACATCGATGATAACTCGCCGATTCCCCATTACCAACTCTGAGTGGAGGTACATGGCCTAGTGGTTAGAGCAGCGGACTCGCGGCCGAGGGATCGCGTGTTCGAATCTCAGACCGGGTGATGTTTGGGTTTATGAGCGAAAACATCTAAGCTCCACGCGGCTCCGGCAGAAGGTAATGGCGAACTTCTGCTGACTTTTCGCCACAACTTTCTCTCACACTTCCCTCCTGCACTTTGGAGCTCACCTGCGACGGACCGGCGTCCCGTCCAGGTAGGGGAACCTATACGCCAAGAAACCGGGAAACCGGACCTTATGAGCCAGACATGGCTCGAGAAGGAACAAACATCATCAACATTCGAGCTTGCTGGATCTTCTCGTTAGTGGTGCAGGGTGACGGGCGCCATGCTTCTTTTCGTGCGCCACGCTCTTCCGGCCACTTAAAAATTTTTTGATCCACTCATACACACTTCTACGCCGTAGTACACTGTTCCCGTATTGTGTTAAAAGCCTCCGATGAAGTTCAGCACCTGACACACTTTCCGACCAGAGAAATCGTACCACTGCTCTTTGTTCTTCTATGGTGCTCATTGCGAGTGGAGCAGCCATGCTTACACTGCAAAGCCAGAAATAAAAGTGGTGCGATCAGCCTCAAATCTCGATCACGTAATCACAATAGTACCAACTATAAGCACGCATGCGCAAAAGGCAGTGTGACAATGATAAAGATGTTATGGTGAGCGTGCGGATAATATTTGACTTCCCCTCGTAGCTATAGAACATGAAGGGTGTTTAAAATGGAAACCTTGATAAATCAAAACATATTTTATAAATAAGATGTTTTCTTGAAATACGTAACTATAATTTTTTACTCCATCATTATAAGGCAGAATTCAAATGATGAAGAAATTCCAACACAGTCTACCGCGAGAAAGGTGATACTAACCCTTTTGGGGACTCAGAAGGGCTTGTAGTAGAAGACTACCTGGAAGGAGGTGTACAATAAGCAGTGCAAAGTATAGTGCTTTGCTGGCCAGCAATTTGCACCAAATATCAATGCCTAATGTCGAAGTAAGTTTTGTTGTTGCACGACAATACATGCCATCATACTGCAACTCAAACCGTTGAAACCATTAACCAATAACTGATCTTTTCAAAAGAAAATAAATTGCGAACGAACACGAGGCTGCACAGTACAAAATATTGTATGTATGAAACAAAACGATTTCGATGCAATGGGGAATGTACGCTATGTTCTAAGAAAGGTAGAAAACACTTAGGGCAACAGAGAATGTTTTCCACCAGAAACAAAATATTCTTTCCCTTCAGTGTAGAGCAACTCATCTCTCTATATATAAACGGCAAAATGTCTGTCTGTGTGTGTATGTATCCTTTATACAAATCCACAATTTTTCAGTTAGAGGGATCGCATTTTCTATGGTCATTCAAAACCGTCCAAGGGTGGTTGTGCACATCTTTACATTTCCCCAGTCCCCCTGCAAAGCCATTAAAAAATCAGTAGAAGTGACTATTTTGTGAATTTTCTATCCAAAACCCAATCAAAATGCCTGAAACTTGATACGCCAACTGAATGCCAGCTAGCTGTATGTGATTGGTAAGAGATTTGGACAGTACTCGCGTATATGTGCGCACGCATACACGCAGCTGTATATGCATGCACTTTCACTATGACCCGGCGTTGCCGGATCACAGTGCTAGCTATTTATATTTATATTCATATATTAACTAATCCACAAAGAACACAACTTCCGATCATTTTTCAAAAGATTCGTGATTTTAGTTAATGTTAAAGTAAATAACACTCATATTTATTAATTGCTGATATAAGGATAAGAATTCTCATACAGTGAGTTATTAATGGCACACTATTCAAATGGAAAATCTCATCATTTAGATTTGAACAGTTGTAGAAGGTAAGAGCTTCTATCATAAATTACATCCTTATAATAGCTATCGAAATGCTAATGAACTGTGTGCTTTGTGACCTAGTTCTAACATACATTGAGTGATGTGAAACTTAATATTTAGCACTTTGTTGCAAAAGAATCTAAATGATATAGCACCTGATGTTGCATTATATTATTAAATATTCTTTAGAATATTTAATAAATACTGCTAGATACAATTTGGTTACTAACAATATTATACAAAACTGCACGTCGTTTGTACTTTTCCCTTTTTGCTTATATTAGGAGCATTAATGCGTACGAGAAAGAACTATTGAGAACCATTAATGCAAAATGTCGCATTAGCTCAATGGATATTCACAACATGCTTTTCTTTATTCCAATTTTCCGTCTTGAAAATCAATAAACTTAAGTTAACATGTCTTTTCTCGTAGATGTAAGATAGTCGAGTGCCTATGAAACTGGCCTACTTGCTCAGTTATCGGGAATTTGTAATTGTGTGGCGTTCAAGTAATTGTATGTATGGACAAAAATATGTGCAAGCTATTGTCAAACTCATCTGATGTTCATAAATCGTTTGATAAAATTTGTGGTAATACGTTGGAACCTTAACCAGAAATAAATAAATGCATCTGCATCACGAGTAATTCTCGTTTACATGCTTGATATTAAACGTAGGTTTGCATACACTGTTACACTTCTTAGGAATCAGTTACATTGAGCTATTTACATATACTTGCAGTCATAGTGGAAACATTAAGAAAATGCATTCTGAAAGCCTTTGACAAACGATTAAAACGTATTAATAAAACATCGTTATGAACTCAATGTGAAATGTGTGAGGGATATTTGTTTCTGTTTTAGCTTTGCGAACATAATTTACATGCGTCTTGGAAAAGAGAGTAGATGGAAGATCCAACTGTGGAGTCGTTGAAGTTTAAATCGATCAGTTAAAAATAACACCCAAATATCATTCCATTGATATTCTGGCGTCGGTCTTATACACTCAATATCTATAAACAAATGGTAGGTTCAATGGAACATCTTCGCTAATAAATCTTCCTGGCTGGCTCGAATTTGGGGCTAGAAAACAGCAAATCTCAGGTAAAAACGCTGCTACTTTGTTGCTATTACTACATTTGCTAAATATGAAATAAGACGACTGTATCTTTGATTGTACTAGGATCTGAACGCGAAATTTTGAAGTTACATTAAAGGATATCTTATGCAGTGTGCTATATTATTTGCAAAACGCAGTTATCCTTATCTATCTCAAATTATCAGTATATCTTATATGTATCGAACAGAAAATATATAAAACCAAAGGAAAAATCTTGTCGAACATACAACACATGTGTTGTTTGGATTTCTACCAGAAACTATTTAATTTGCTATTACCAAAATTTATTCTGTCAGATATGGAAGCGGTAAAGCTGAATAACTAGTGAAATATGTCTAATCAACTTAGTATTTGAACGCATTACTTTTATTTTTTTTATTTTTGATGAGAAAGAGCAAGTGATTGGATTGGATTGTTACGTACGAATGCATCTTACATTTGTTTATAGGTAACATTAACCTGTCTTTCTAGCTGATATGTAATACGAAGATTACCCTCTTATCTAGTTATCTCTACTGCTGTCTTTCCTTAAGACAAGTCTGAATTTAATACTGTTATTTGTGGTACAACAATCTGAACGTTCTCTTTTCCTAGTTTGGCAGCATTCCACAGAGAGAATAATATTAATCAACTCGCAATTCGATAGATTGCTGTAATTAAAGTAACGTCATTATTTGTCAAATTGTACAAATGCAAATCGATACTTATAGAAATCCTATCGTTATATTGCCTGTAGTTATTTTCTATTTAAACACATATTATCGTTGCCAAAACTTCGTAAATGGATGCCTTCCAAGAATCCGGAATAGTTGCCATAAAGTTACTTATACTCACACCCTTAAATAGATATAAATGTAACGATTTCGACTTTCTGTTTCTAATATTACCTACATAACCAACACATGCACTAATGCACCGTCGTAAATTTTCTCAGAAAAAGACAGATGTATCAAATGAAAGCGACACCACTCTTGAGATACAGAGTACCAGTATAACCAAGGAAATGCGAATAGCTCATGCCAGTGCGCAAACATACTCACGAGCATAAGAAAACACTAGCACACACGCACACACACAATAATCTCTCTCTCAATATATATATATATATATATATATATATATATATATATATATATATATATATATATATATATATATATATATATATATATATATTTTTTATATATATATATTTCTTTATTGCCCACAAGGCTAAACATAGAGGGCACAAACAAAGACAGACAAAGGGATTAAGTCGATTACATCGGCCCCAGTGCGCAAATAGTTCTTTATTTATCGACCCCGAAAGGATGAAATGCAAAGTCGACCTCGGCGGAATTTGAACGCAGAACGTAACGGCAGACGAAATCAGGCTACGCATTTCGCCCGGCGTGCTAACGATTCTAGGCGTAGGAGTAGCTGTGTGGTAGGTAGCTTGCTTAACAACCCCATGATTCCGGGTTCAGTCCCACTGCGTGGAACCTTTGGTAAGTGTCTTCTACTATAGCCTCACGCCGACCAAAGCCTTGTGAGTGGATTTGGTAGACGGAAACTGAAAGAAACCCGTCGTATATATGTATATATATATATATATATATATATATATATATATATATATAGATATATATATATATATTATGTGTGTGTGTACGTACACATACATACACACATGCCAATATATACTTATATACAACAGTTTCATAAATATAAACAACTACCACGGTACGCATATATTTAGAGGCGTCTTTGTTTTATTATTTTAATAATTTCATTCATTGGATTTTGTTCACCCCTTCAACACACTCATATTCGTATATCTATGTGTGTGTGCGTGTATATATAATACACACACACACACACAACACACATATATATATATTATATATATATATATATATTATATATATATATATATATATATATACACTATATCCGTGCATGTATATTTGTGAATACTTATGTATCTGTATATGTGTGTTTTAGTGTACATAAGTGTTCAGATATACATCTATACATCTGTCTGTTGACCTATCTATCAATCAATGTACATATGTGTGCCTGCTTGTGGGTATATAGGCTGAAAATTCATTTCATTTTCACAATTTCATGGTGCAGTGAACGTATTGACAAATTTTGTGCTGGTGTCAAAATATGGTTTTAATATGCAAACGTCATTTCGCAGCAGTAAAAGTTGATAAATGCGCATCTAACTAATTTCTGAATGGGTATATGTTATGTACAAATGATAAGTCTTGAAAATTATATACGTACTTGTACAAAAGTCTTCATGTGTATGAGGTGTGTGCTTCGAGAAGGTTTTGTTGATTTTTTCCGACAATTTGATGTCTGCTAAACATCAATAAATGAATGAAAATATTAGATATAATTCATAGCTTACACCTTGTTTATAATTCACTCCCCCGCATACATAGATACATAGATGCACACACACACACACACATCACACGCACATACACACCACACACACACACACAACACATATATATATATATATATATATATATATATATATATATATATACATATATATATACATATAGATATATAACATATATATATGGTGTATGAATATATATATATATATATATTTTATATATATATATATATATATATATATATATATATATAAATATATACATATATACATATATATAACGCTAGTTGAAATAAACATATTTCAACGGCAAATAAACTGTAGTTACGGTGGAGAAAAATTCCCGAGTGAAAACACCCAGTTCGTTCGGAGTTACCATCTGTGAGGAATCTCAGACGTCGATAGCTAAATATATATATATATGAGCTTAATTCGTCTAGTCGAAAGACGCCTGTTTGAGATGTCCTCTTATTGTTATTTTATTATCATTATTGTTTCTACGTATTATTGTAACTGCTTTTACGTATTATTTTTGTATTCATATTCGTGTAACATCGTCCGTTTTTCCGTCCTTGTTTTGTATACATTCGAAACTTTCTTTCAAGGAATCTAATGCGCTTGGCTTAGTTTTTCCTTGGGGCTGGCCAGATTGGATCAATCTCAAGATTAATCAGCAGAAATTGCGACGATGATCCGGTTCTTGACTGATGATTGAAGGCTTCGAATGTCCCGTCCGTGTTTTTTGTATCCTCTCCTAAACGTTTTCCGTTCTTGTCCCAGTTTATATATATATATATATATATAACTCATATTGTACTCTACTATTCTTTTCTATTTAACTCTCTCAACTCGTCTCTTGTGATGGGATAACTTTTGTGTCTCTGAAACAGTTGTTTGGCGATCTTTCTCTCTATAAATGTCCTTGAAATTTAACACTGCTTTGGCTTTGTTGTCTCAATAAATTCAACACGTACACACGTATATATATATATATATATATATATATATATATGGCATTATACATACATGCCAGAAGGCATTATACATACATGCCAAACGCTAAGAGGGACAATTAGTCATTTCTACCAAAAATATTACTAATCCCACCGAATGCAATTTTTCAAAGTATGAAATCACTGTGATACAGGTCTATATTTTTTTAAATGTCTTACTTTGAAAAATTGCATTCGGTGGGATTAGTAATATTTCTGGTAGAAATGACTAATTGTCCCTCTTAGCGTTTGGCATGTATGTATAATGCCTTCTGGCATGTATGTATAATGCCCTCTATATATAAATTAATATGTTCAATAAGAAATAATTATTTTCGAAATTTTTTCTCTTATGAGGTTTTTACGCTATCTACCTGACAATTTCTTGTTAATTTTTCTTATTAAGTAGTTGTCCTTAATTGCTAAATTTTATTCCGAAAAAACTTTTTCCTCTCCCGAAATGCAATTCGTAAAAGTTTGCCATTTATCCGGATGTAATATATGTAACTCACCCATGTGCTTCGTTGATGTTGAGCAGTTAGCTGATCGGCTTAAGCGGGGCAGGGTCGTTGTTTATTTATAATACATTCAGGCCTGCTGATGAGTACGTAAGTATGAAATCACTGTGATACAGGTATATTTTTTTAAATGTCTTACTTTGAAAAATTGCATTCGGTGGGATTAGTAATATTTTTGGTAGAAATTACTAATTGTCCCTCTTAGCGTTTGGCATGTATGTATAATGCCTTCTGGCATGTATGTATAATGCCCTCTATATATAAATTAATATGTTCAATAAGAAATAATTATTTTCGAAATTTTTTCTCTTCTGAGGTTTTTACGCTATCTACATGACAATTTCTTGTTAAGTTTTCCTTATTAAGTAGTTGTCCTTAATTGCTAAATATATATATATATGTATATATATTAAACACACGCACATATATTCATATATACTAACATAATATATATGTGTTGATATAAGTATATGTATGTATATATATATATTAAACACACGCACACATATTCATATATAAAGATATATATATATATACATATATGTACATATATATGTGTATATATTCAGTGGTTGTGTGGTAGGTAGATGGTTACCAACCACATGGTCTCCGGTTCACTCCTACCGCGCGGCATCTTGGGCAAGTCCCTTCTACTCAGGCCGACCAAAGTGTTTTGAGTGGATTCGGTAGAGGGAAACTGAAAGAAGCCAGTCGTATAGATATATAAATGTGTGTGTGTGTGTTTGTGTGTGTGTGCGCGCGTATGTGTTTGTATTTGTCCCCCCAACATCGCTTGACAACTGATGCTGATGTGTTTACGTCCCCGTCATCTAGCAGTTCGGCGAAAGCGAACAATAGAACAAGTGCTGGGCTTACAAAGAATAAGTCCTGGGGCTGGTTTGCTCGACTAAAGCTTATGCACCAGCATGGCCGCAGTTAAATTATTGAAACAAAAATAAGAATATATATATATATAATTTTACATTAATAATAAAATGGTAAAATTAATCAATTTATTTAATTAATTAATTAATCAATTAGTAATTTTACCAAGTAGATCGGTACGTTAAAATAAACTTTATAGGTAAAATTATACAAATATTTAATAATTATCAACATAATTTTAATTAGGTTTCAGCTAATTGCTTCCACACATACCAAAATTAGAAATAGGAGTTAAAAATTCCTTTTCTACTAATGTAAAAAAATGTGTTACTGTCATGGAGATTTTTACAGTAGTAGAAAAGGAATGTTTAACTCCTCTTTCTAAATTCGGTGTGTTAAAGCAATTAGCTGAACCCTAATTATGATTATATATATATACACACACACACACACGCATATATATATATATATATGTGTGTGTGTGTGTGTGTGTGTGTGGTGTGTGTGTGTGTGTGTGTGTGTGTGTGTGTGTATGTGTGTGTGGAGGCAATGGCCCAGTGGTTAGGGCAGCGGACTCGCAGTCATAGGATCGCGGTTTTGATTCCCAGACAGGGCGTTGTGAGTGTTTATTGAGGGAAAACACCTAACGCTTCACGACAGGGGGTGTTAGCGGTCCCTGCTGTACTCTTTCGCAACTTTCTCTCACTCTTTCTTCTGTTGGCCTGCTCGCTTAGCCCGTGGGGTGGCGTCATTTGAAGGCTAAAACAACGCGAAGCGCATTGTGAGCAGCGATGTGTAGCAACGTCTGATAGCCTGGTGTGTCACGGTGGCCACGGTGATATATATATATATAAACACACACACACATCGCTTTTGAATTTGGTCTGCAAGATTCTCGATGTGCACATGTGTCTTAAAACAAATCTTGATTGTGTCTCGGAAGGGTCATTATGCCAATACTAAACACACGCTTCGATTCAGTTTCACTTATTTATTACTACTCGTTTGGTTATTTACGCAATTTGAAATAAGTCATTTGAAATAAACCAGTACAAGTCAATTAATGCGATCTAGAAATAAGAAAAGCTGAAAAATGTTTTACCATCATGTATGCTCTAATACACGCAAGTCTACAAATATAGAGTTTTGGAGATATATACACTCGATCAACACATACAGAGATACATACCCATACACATACCCATTTACAGATACGCGCACACACAAACACACACACATATAATTTGCAGACAGACCTTTATTCTACCTTCATATACACAATCGTATATGTGTATACATATGCATATGTACACAGATATAGATATGTAAATATATGGCTTTATGAGTATGTGTGCCTATAAGCGTGTATGTCTATTCACTTCGCTGCACAATAATAACGTAATACTAATGTCTTTGAGAAGAAAGCGATGTATTTCGGAGCACAAATATAGGTGACAGAAGAAAGACATAATTTAAACTTAACGATTATATAATATTTAGATATCGTATTAACTTTGCTTTTAACCTGAAATATAGTTTATTAAACCTTGTTAGGTGTGAGATCGATCTAGTTAGCAAGATTATTCGATGGAAAATTATTAACAATATAGTAGTAGATACAGACCTTTCTCATTTAACTAATATTAATCGAATCGTACCTTGTTGTGATATAATCTCTAATGAAATCAGAGTTTTGGTTTACCTATTTTGTTATTCTAAATAAGTATTCATCAAAGACAAATGAGTTATTCAGCAATTTACAAGCTTTTCTGAACGCTACAGTATAAATTACAAGAAGATAAGAATCGCAAAGCACGTTCATAAGAGACTGCTTTTAGGGATCTTTTCGGTTTGAACGGCAGCTTTTTCTAGCGGTGTCATATAAAATTGTCACCCATAATTATGACCCTAGTATCGATCTATTGCATTTCAATCTATTTTAGGGTTAGGGTTAGTGTTAGGGGTGGGGGGAGGGTATCTTTTTTTCTTCACAAATGTAAATATACCCAATCTGTTTCTTAAACGAGGGACATATTCATACGGCACAGTATGTTGTTTACCTCAATGGACGTCAGTGATTGGTTGAAATTACAGAAATTGAAGAAAAAAACAAATATCTTACAAACTATAGAATTTTCTCAATAGAGCCAAGAGAAAAAGATGTTTTATAAACACATTCTACCAGTTTACGAAGTTTAAAATTTCTTAGTTACCTAGAAATTATGTTAAAAACTGCCGTTCAAACCGAAAAGATCCGCTTTTAGATATGACCTAATCTTAGGACAAAAGACATAACCCATGTGTATTCGTGCGATGAATAAAAAGTCATTCGATAGACCGGATATCTGAGCTGTCAAATGATTATAGATATGTATATTAGATGACTTAAACAAAAATAGCTCCTCCTTTATGTTTTGCCTGTATAGTTAAGACATGTTAAGTACAAAGGCAGATAGGATCGAATGGTTTAGATCATCCGAGAAAAGGTATAATCCAAGCATTCGAACTTCCTCATTTACTCATTCACTTGTTTCAGTCATTTGACTGTGGCCATGCTGGAGCACCGCCTTTTGGTCGAGGAGATCGAACCCAGGACTTATTCTTTGTAAGCGTAGTACTTATTCTATCGGTCTCTTCTGCCGATACGCTAGGTTACGGGGACGTAAACACACCAACATTGGTTGTCGAGCGATGTTGGGGGAGGGGGGCAAACACAACACACCAACATACACATATATATATACATATAGACGACGGGCTTCTTTTAGTTTCCGTCTACCAAATCCACTCACAAGGCTTAGGTAGGCCCGAGGCTATAGTAGAAGACACTTGCCCGAGGTGTCACGCAGTGGGACTGAACCCGGAACCATGTGGTTCGTAAGCAAGCTACTTACCACACAGCCACTCCTACGCCTCCTCCTAATTCCTTTTCAGAATTATCATAGAAAATAACTTCATCATAATTAGCAATTATGATATCACGTTTGATGCAAGCACTAGCTTGCTCAATCCTGTATGAAGCCGAAATGACAGCTTACTGAAATGCAATTTCGTGAAAATCCATAAAATGTTATTTGAAACACTGGAAGACAAAATTCAAATCACCTTTAAAGTAATCGTCGATAAAGCACCCCCTTGTTATCAGTAAGATTTTAAAGTGAACAGATTCATACCTAAGATTGTCCAAATCTAAGACACTTGAGAAAAAAAGAATAAACAATGGCATCGCCTCACAAAATATCAAATCCTTACTAGTATCACTAGATAAATAGCCCATCCATTAGCAATTCATATATTAAAAGTTTTTACAGTTTCGGTGAACTATTGCTGCCTCGTGCATCATGCATGCATCTATCGCAGAAGTAAAGGCATGGCATCTCCCCTGACCAGTGTCTACGTTGAAATAGATTGTGTGGGTGTTCTAGAAGAAGCAGAAATTATTAATATTCTTCTCTCACATCAAACTTTTATCGGCACGAGTGGAGAGAGTAGTGCTCACCAGCGGTGAATTAGTTAAAACGAGAAGTTTTTCGGTTAGTGATGATGGAACTATTCAAAAGGTGTGCATAAAAATCGGAGAAATACAGTTGGTAGTATGCAGGTGCTGTCGATATCTTTGAAAATAATCACTACGAGCAGAACGCCCCCAGTCCAATGGACAGTGCTGACTTGTCAAACATTTAAACCAAATTTTCTCAAAACAACTTGTCCGACCGTCCCTTTTTGTAGCATTATTTCAAGCCAGCCGGCATTTTTTTGCACAAACTGCTCGTGCATTTTTCTCGCGTACGCGTAGAATCGATCGCAACAGCTGATGTACTTCTGCGTACAAATGCACGTTTTCACGGCTTTATCGATCGCATTCTCACCTGGAATCGATTTTTGCAATTTTTTCATGACTTATATACGCCCTGATACTGTCGGTATGTACATATCAAATTTGAGCGCAATCGGATGGAGGATGCCCAAGATCCTAGAAGACACACACACAGGCAGACAGAACGGATTTTATATAATAGGTTACTATGACTAAATTTCGTGTAGATGACATTCAAAACAGCCTGGAAATATTTATCTATTCAATTGAAAATAGTAATTTCAGATGTGAATTAGGCTTCCGATTGCTTTTTAACAGCTCTTTAAAAGGTATTACAAACTTAGTTGTTATTACCACATGGTTGGATGGACATATTTCTGGGGGAACCTGTATTCGACCTAAAACCTTATTTATGGTAGAAGTAAATAAGTAGGACATAGAAGACAATTAAAAATCTTTTTATACCGAATGAAATATTTAAAAAACAATGAAACAATACAAAGTTTGCGAAAGTGCGTTTTGCTTGGAGCTCATGAAATTTGTTAAAATTGAAAAGGAGACTGATAGAACCCTATACATATATGCACGTATGTATAAATGTATGTATATATACTCTACTCTTTACTCTCTTACTTGTTTCAGTCATTTGACTGCGGCCATGCTGGAGCACCGCCTTTAGTCGAGCAAATCGACCCCGGGACTTATTCTTTGTAAGCCCAGTACTTATTCTATCGGTCACTTTTTGCCGAACCGCTAAGTGACGGGGACGTAAACACACCAGCATCGGTTGTCAAGGAATGCTAGGGGGACAAACACAGACACACAAACATATACACACACATACATATATATATACATATATACGACGGGCTTCTTTCAGTTTCCGTCTACCAAATCCACTCACAAGGCTTTGGTCGGCCCGGGGCTATAGCAGAAGACACTTGCCCAAGATGCCATGCAGTGGGACTGAACCCGTAACCATGTGGTTGGTTAGCAAGCTACTTACCACACAGCCACTTCTACGCCTACATATATCTATAAATTCACATAGACATATAAATACATCTTTATCTTTATCCAATTATTGCAGTCATTAGACAGTGGGCACGCTGGGGCACCGCCTTGAAGAATTTTCGTCGAATGAATAAAACCCACAACTATAGATAACTTTTGCCGAACTGCTAAGTTAAGTGGACGTAATCACACGAACCGCAGTTGTCAATCGGCTGTGGCGATGGAATCAACATAGACACATACACACACATATATATATATAAGAAAAATGGGATTAAATAAATAAATGAATAAAGAAGAATAAATTATTAAGACTGGTAAAGATTATGTAGGGGGAGGATCAAGAAGAAGAAGAAGACGAAAAAGAAGAAGAAGAAGGAAGAATAAGGAGAAGAAGAAAAAGAAGAAGAAGAAGAAGACGGGGGAGGGTGGAGAGGGAGAAGAAGCAGAAGGAGAAGAAGCAGAAGAGGAGGAAGAAGAAGAAGAAGAAGAAGAAGAGGAAGAAGGAGAAGAAGGAGAAGAAGGAGAAAAGGGAAGAAGAGGAAGGAGAGGAAGAAGGAGGAGACGGAGAAGAAGAAGAAGAAGAAGAAGAAGAAGAGGAGGAGGAGGAGGACGAGAAGGGGAGAAGGAGAAGGAGAAGAAGAAGAAGAAGAAGAAGAAGAAGGAGGAGGAGAGGAGGAGGAGAAGAAGTAGAAGAAGAACAAGAAGAAAAAGAAGAAGAAAAGAAAAAGAAGAAGAAAGAATAAGAAGAAGAAGAAGAAGAAGACAAGAAGAGGAGGAGGGAGAGGAGGATAGAAAAGAAAAGAATCGGGGGTTAAACAACATAGATAAATTAGGTAGAGCCATATATAGCAAATTGGTTTGTCTTGAAGTATGCATCTGGTCGGTCAGTACAAACAATCCCAGTCATCGAAATTGATCTGAAAGAAAAAAAAACTATTAAATGAATAGCATAGCAATTGCTCAGGGTGGGGTGGAGGAGTTGTGTGGTCAGTGGCAGGGAAGCCATAAATCTCCTCCCAGCTAGCAGATCTTCTTTGTGACCCTAGAGTGTGTTAGCAAGAGAAGAGATGCAAACAGAAAAAGCAAAGGAAAAGAGAAAGAGGCGGAAATCTAAAAGGGGTGACTGTGACTTAAAGGTTTAAAGCAGAACTTAGGAATTTAGAGGATAATTAAAGAGCGGTCAGGAGAATTGGAGAATTATAAACTATTTAAGTTAGAACGGATTTGGTTAAATGAAAAAATAAGAGGCTTAGACGGAGAATTAATATTAGTGATACGGAGTCTGAGAGTGAATGTAATTAAGGTGAATATATAACGTATTCAGTTTAAAAGGATTTGTGCTACCCTACCATCGACCACACTACTCCCCCACCACTAACATCATAAATATCCTCATTGTTTGGTTACTAAACAGTTGTCGGATACTTTCGTTTTGAACGGCAGTTTTTAACATAATTTCTAGGTAACTAAAAAATTTTAAACTTCGTATACTGGTAGAATGTGTTTATAAAACATCTTTTTCTCTTGGCTTTATTGAGAAAATTCTATAGTTTGTAAGATATTTGTTGTTTTTTTCTTCAATTTCTGCAATTTCAACCAATCACTGACGTCCATTGAGGTAAACAACATTCTGTGCCGTATGAATATGTCCCTCGTTTAAGAAACAGATTGGGTTTATTTACATTTGTGAAGAAAAAAAGATACCCTTCCCTCCACCCCTAACCATAACCCTAACTAACTCTAACTAACCCTAACCCTAATACAGATTGAAATGCAATAGATCGATACTAGGGTCATAATTATGGGTGACAATTTCATATGACACCGCTAGAAAAAAACTGCCGTTCAAACCGAAAAGATCCGACATTGCCCCCAGCTGTCTATACTACACACGATCTGTATACTTATATTTTCGAACAAGGGAGATTAGCATCCCCATCCAGCACGAAACAGTATCTGTGGACCGTACAGTTTCAGTGTTATTTCACTTCGTCGGCACAGAATAACTCTTCAGCTGAGATGTTGCTGCTAAATGCCCGTTCGGAAATATATATAATCTTCTAAATGACTCACAGTCACTCGTCTAATAAAATAGAAACATTGTTGCTCCTAAATCTCTTAACCAGAGATTTTCAGTAGAAACACTTTAAAGTATCGATTTTTTATCAACCTGAAGTAGCAGTCCCGGATCTTTTCGGTTTGAACGGCAATTTTTTCCTAGCGGTGTCATATGAAATTGTCACCCATAATTATGGCCCTAGTATCGATCTATTGCATTTCAATCTCTTTTGGAGTTAGGTTAGTTAGGGTTAGGGTTAGGGTGGGGGAAGGGTATCTTTTTTTCTTCACAAATGTAAACAAACCCAATCTGTTTCTTAAACGTGGGACATATTCATACGGTAGAGAATTTTTTTACATCAATGGACGTCAATGATTGGTTGAAATTGCAGAAATTGAAGGGAAAAAAATATCTTACAAACTATAGAATGTTCAAACCGAAAAGATCCGCAGTCCCATTTTGGGGCGAATTCTACTGTTGTTTAGCCCCAGGAGACACCGTTTCCAGCTGTCTATACGACACACAATTTGTGTCCTTATATGTTTACTCCCCGAACCTCCAATGTTGCGCTGGCCAGTCTTGAACTCACTTTACAATATGATCTTGGGTAGGCGGTGGCCTTTCGTTCTGTCAATGTGCCCTACCCAGCGCAGTCAAGTCTCAAGTAAAATGGCTTTCAGGCTGGTGACCTTTGCTCGCTCGTCACCTGTGTTGGTGATGTAGTCACTCCAGTAGTCACTTGAGGGTAGTGCAGAGCCAGCGTTAGTGAAAATGTTCAAGGAGCATGAGATGATAAAAGAAGCGGACCCTAGACTCAGAGCCATATAGGAGCGTCGTAAGAACGACGACCCTGTACACGCTGACTGTTGTGCTGATCTTAAGATGCTTGTTCCACACACGCTTGTATAGTCTGCCAAATACTGGTTTTCCCTTTTCAGTTGTCAATTTTTTTGTCGATGCTAATATCTGATGAGATGTTACGTCCAAGATAAGTGAACTGCTGTACCGACGTCAGTTCTGTGTCGGCAATGGTATTAAAATTAAGATTGTCTCTTAATTTTGTTGGTTTGAGGTTGAAAGGGGGTTTGAATTTGTAATGGACCAAGTGATGGTCAGTATAGCATTCAACGCTAGGTATCACTCTGGTTTGCACGACGCCAGACTGGTCTCGTAGTCAAGCAGGTGTCAGTATTTTGATCGGGGATGTTTCCAGATTGTTTTCAGACTGTCCCTTTGCTGGAATATGTTATTGGTGATGACGAGCTGATATTCCTGTGCAAATCTCAAGGCGGCACACCATTACCGATGCTGCTTCTTCCTTTCAGACCTCTCGCATTACCTCTCTTGACGACACACGTCAGAGGCGAAAACATACTGCAGCTGCATCATCACACCATGAAAAAGTATACCGCTGTCATCACTGCAATCGGATATGTCGATCCCACATCGGCGTCGTTATCAGCCCTGAATGAGCGGGCAGGCGTTGTGGACAACAGCCTTCCTAATCTTCATCAGAGAAACGATGTCAAGATATGTATATATATACGTACATACATACGTACATACATACACACACACATATATATATATATAGGTTCAGCAAAATTTAGATTCAGATGAATATGATACTTAAGTCAAAGGCACCAGAATTTTATATGGTATTATCCATATCAATCCATGTGGTGATTATAATCAAAATAAGCAACAACTATATCCGAGGTAGCATGAAACGATTGTACCACATTACCTCGGATATACTTGTTACTTAATTTGATTATATATATAGATATATATATATATATATATATATATATATATATATATATATATATTATATATATATATATATATTATATTATATACATACATATACATATATTGATATGTATAAACATTCAGATCTACAAACCTACATATATACGTACTTACATATATATATATGTGCACGTATATAAATTTATGAAACAAAATTTTAATATATTATTGCCGGTGATTGGTATGCTTAAATTCAAGTAAGACTAATTTTAAGAGTGGAGTAAACTGGAAATTATAACCAATTAAAAGGAAATATTTCTTGTTAAATTTTGTGTTATATGTCTTAGTAATTTTGTAAAGTACCTCTATTTTAAAAATCATCTATTTGCTATAATCCAGGTTTTTTGGGGTTTTTTTTTTTTTTGAGAGCATTAACAGGTGTTGCCAAACATTTTTTAACTTCTGAGACATGAAAATTACTACTAAAGTTACAATATGTTAGTTGACACTTTCACACTACAGAGTTCTTTAAATATAATCTTCTAAAATAAAGAATACAATACTTAGTACATCGAACTTACAAAGTAAAGCACCGGTACAATGTGCGATTTGTGACCAGGATTTCTGAAGGTGAATAACTTTATTTATACAGATTTATCCTCCATTACACGGTAAATGGACAACTCATTTCGAGTAACATTTTATGCACATACACAGCTCCCTCAAAAGACAATATGAAAACGCAACTACGATATCGAAGTGGTTTTAGATTTAAAGACATCTAAAACACCATCAAATATAAAATGGATAGCATTAAGTTTTACAAAATGTTACACAGTCAATAAAAGTGTCAGATTTGGCACGTGTAAAAAGTTATTTTCACAGAATTGCAGCCGCTTGACATTAAATAGAGATTAATCTCAAATGGAGATACAGAATTTCTAAAATATTAAATCATATCGGACAACTTATTTCCGTTATTATGCCTTGGTTTTACCAAATAAACTGACACATAACAAGGAACTCTAAACATCAATTAATTTTCATACTATCCTCATAAATGGTATTCTTTCCATAGAGTTAAACATAAACGCCACATGTACAGGAAATTTCAATTAACGATGGGTACTTGCCACACTTGAGGGGAGTGGTTAGTTCCTTTGTTCTCAATATATCAAACACAAGTTGTGTGTCATTAACAAACTGTAAAAGAAATTTTCCTGGGGTTGAAATGCAGTAACATAGTTCTGTATGGAACAGCCAAACTTATCAGTAAAGTTACTACTTGAATCTCTTATAGAGATTTTAGAGATAACTACTTGGCTTATTCTAATATCGTTAAACATAAATCGGGCATTAAACGGCCAAAGAAATACGTGATGGAGACAGAAAGAAGAATTTAAATAATATATTAATTCATTTTCTAATGTAATACATTTGTTTAAATTTACAATATAAATATTTCTATTAAAAATATTTTGCTTTTGTTTATTTTGCAAATGCTGCCTACAAATACTTCATATACACTAAGAGTTTTACCATATTACATATTTATATTCCCGAAATTATATTGTACCATCATGGTTATATTATTGAAAACATTTATAGTAATTTTTTGTCACGTGTTATTATCTATCTTCTGTAAAATATCTTTTTTATTATGTATTTGATTAAATATTCAAACACATGCATATACAAACAACTACGTAAGCGTAGACACGATTGCTTGTGCACACACAGATGGGAAAGCACGTACACATGCGGAGGAAAGAATGTAACATGTTGATGTTTGTTTGTGCTTTTGTGTTTGTGTGTGTGGTGACTGCGTTGTGACTGTGTGGTACACGTGTGTGTGTGTGTGTGACTGCGTGGTGACTGTGTGGTACACGTGTGTGTGTGTGTGACTGCGTATATGAAGCAAGGCAAGGGAAGAAAAAAATTATATAGCGGAAGAAAGACGAAGGAAAGGAAGAATAAGGAAATGAAAATATAGGTTAAACAGAAGATAGACGGGTAGGACTTTCCACATATATTTCGTTTATTTTAACCCGTCAGACACCCATCGAGTTGTCTACACGTAAATATATATATATATATATATATATATATATATATACATATATATATATATATATGTATATATATATATATACATATATACCTATCTCTCTCTCTCTCTCTCTATATATATATATATATATATATATATATATATATTATATATGTATATATATATATACATATATACCTATATATCTCTCTCTCTCTCTCTCTCTCTATATATATATAATATATATATATATATATATATATATATATATGTATATATGTATACATACATATATATATGTATGTATATATGCAAGTATATACATATATATTATATATGTATACATATATATATATATGTATTTATGTATATATGCACGTATGTATATATATATATATATATATATATATATATATGTATACATATATATATGTATTTATGTATATATGCACGTGTGCAACCATGTGTGTTCATGATTGTCTTCTATTCTTTGAAATCAAATCCTCATACTAAACGCACTTTGAAAACCATTTTCTACTGTCAAAACTCCGCGTCACCTCTCCACCAACCAGCGAATCCTCACCAACAATCTCATTCCGATTTACTCCATTTCCTTCCTTCGCATAACTTCTAATCCCACAAATCCTCTCTGTCACACATTGGATATCACGATGGAGAGGTATGTTAGTCCTCAGGGACGAAGGAGGCTGGCATAGTGTTTCATAGGGATGACGGTGCTGGTGTGGTACCTAATAAAATGGACAGGATACGGATAGGATAAGGTAGAAATTATGCAACATATTTAGCCAACAGGAGCTAAAGCCTTCAAGTACAATTCATATTAAACTTAAAGAAATCAATTTCCTAGATATTAATACAAGTCCTATTACAGTCATTTTGAAACCCCGCCACCATAAATCAAATGAAGATCACTCTGATAATGACATAGGCTCTCAGCTATTGTCTTCAATAATCAAACAATTAGTTAATAGCATTTGTATGGGTGATTTCCATTCTATTCGCTATTGACGCTAGTTTCAAAAACCTGCCCCATAATACAACACCGCCTCAGAAAGGTCCAAATTTAAGAACAGTATAACTTATGTTGAACTAAATGTAGGTAGACGAAGAAAACATACGCGCAGGAAAATTTTATGATGCAATTTTATGATACAATATGAGTGTAGCTACGAACATATCTAGAAAATTTCTGAAACTCACAGATAAGCACTTCCCACACTTAGATAAATGCCACAAGATTTTCAATGGAAATACTATCAAAGTTCACTATCAAAGTTCACCAACATAAAGTCGATGGTTTTCATTCATATTATAAATAACAAGATTAGGAGCATTCCCCAAAGATCGCAAAATTGTAGAACTCGAGACAATGTTGATTTTCGTTCGTAAATAATATGTAAACATCGGGAAACCTTATTCTCTAACGTCAAAACGTTTCATGATTTCATGTGAGCAAAGAAGTCTCCTTTAGATGAATAAACAAGGAAAAAAGAAATAATGTACATACATATATATAATATGCATCCATATATATAAATATATATTTCTTTACTGCCCACAAGGGGATAAACATAGAGGGGACAAACAACGACAGACACACGGATTAAGTCGATTACATCGACCCCAGTGCGTAACTGGTACTTAATTTATCGACCCCGAAAGGATGAAAGGCAAAGTTGACCTCGGCGGAATTTGAACTCATAACGTACCGACAGACGAAATACCGCTAAGCATTTCGCCCGGCGCGCTAACGTTTCTGCCAGCTCGCCACCATATATATGTGTGAGTGAGTGTGTGTTTGTGTATGTGAGTGTGTATGTGTGTGTGTGTGTGGGTGGGTGTGAGTGTATGTATTATATATATGTATGATAACTGCACCCATGAAAACTGTAATATATTTTGCCATGAAACAGTAATATTATTGAGTGCTTCTTTGTATTCTTACACGTCAATGCTAATCCTAGTGGAATGCATTAGTATTATAAAAACATTGTTTTTTGATGCTCAAACACAGCGCTGAGGTGTATGAAAAGAAATAATTAATCAACATTGTTTACCTGTTGATTAAAACACCAACTAGAAGAGAATAAACGACACCGATGTGATACCACTACATTTATGATTAACCACACGGAATTATTCAATCCCAAAGGGAATACGAAATACTACAGTAAATAGAGAAATAGTTTGCATGATCTAACATGCGGACGACGCATCAAAATTAATGGAACTAATCATAGAAGTACGATACACTACACTACTGCATACTTCATTTCACTACTGCAAAATTCAATACATTACAACATATCACTACAGCGTTACCACATCACAGGAATCGAACAGTTTCGAAATAAGTTGCATCATTGAAGCATAAACTTACATCCACTTGATGTATAGAAATATTTAAACTATTCAAAGCATTACGCTAACGATTTTCACTTTATTCAAACTGTATAAGTTTTACTCCATTGCAGTATGCGACGCACTATACATTACAATTTTGTATTGATATTTGCATATCCATATAAATCATTCTATCAAAACCTTTACTCGGATCAGTAATCCGTATATCTCAATAGGCAAATGTGAACAACGGCAAAAGGTTCATCAGAAATAATAGAATATAAATATATGCACAGGAGAGAAGATAAATTACATTGACATTCGAAATTATTCTAAAAATAAAAGAATACAATTATGGAATATTCCTTCGTTATCATAGAAATCAATTTGCAAAAATACTATTTGAAATTCAAATTTGAGCAGTGTTTTTCTAAGTGATGCAACAAATATAATCCTTCTAATATAAATCATTTCCACCTCTTCACTTTCTAAATGAACTGGCTTGTACACTTGTCATCTTTCATTTGCAACCAATTATGAATAGATGAGATTCTACCTACAAAATTTCTCTGCAAAATATAAAATAATAAACAAAAAAGAGTTTCAAATTTTACATGTTATCTATATTCTTGATATAATATCATACGATCATCATACATGTTGTCTCTGAGATTTCGAAGGTACCGAATCTGCATTAAGTATTATTGAATTAAAATAAAACATTGAGCCAAGTTTTTGACTATATTAATTACTTGTTTCAGCTTAGTATAAACACGCGCGCGCACGCACTCATGCATTTATAAACACACAAACACATATTCAATCTATCTGTATATATACATAGTACCATAAATACAGATATATATATATATACATATATATGTACATACATACATATATATATTCGTACATATATATATATATATATACATACATACAGGAGTGGCTGTGTGGTAAGTAGCTTGCTAACCAACCACATGGTTCCGGGTTCAGTCCCACTGCGTGGCACCTTGGGCAAGTGTCTTCTGCTATAGCCCCGGGCCGACCAATGCCTTGTGAGTGGATTTGGTAGACGGCAACTGAAAGAAGCCTGTCGTATATATGTATATATAATATATATATATATATATATATATATATAATATATATATATATATATATATGCGTGTGTATGTGTTTGTGTGTCTGTGTTTGTCCCCCTAGCATTCCTTGAAAACCGATGCTGGTGTGTTTACGTCCCCGTCACTTAGCGGTTCGGCAAAAGAAACCGATAGGATAAGTACTGGGCTTACAAAGGATAAGTCCCGGGGTCGATTTGCTCGACTAAAGGCGGTGCTCCAGCATGGCCGCAGTCAAATGACTGAAACAAGTAAAAGAGTAAAAGAGTATACATACACATATATATATACACATGCATAAATGGGTACAGGACGTCACGAACCGTAAACAACAAGAAATACGAAAACGACTTTCGGCAAGTTGGGAAAACTTAATCCTAAATAGTAATACAGTAGGCTTATCGTTGGTTGCTCATGTAACTTGGTGTACGTGTTTGAAAATTGTACTTCAAGTCCTTTTACTCATTGATCTAGAAACAAACTGCCTACCATGACAGTGTTTTGCTTGGAAAAACGTACACTATCATACCTAACGTGAAATCATGAATGATTTAACCCTTTAGTATATTAAAAAAACGTATAATGCCATCATTTTGAAATTTGATTATTGAAAGAATTAAATAATATACATGATATTATGAATACCTATTTCTTTACTACCCAGAAGGGGCTACACACAGAGGAGACAAACAAGTACAAACAAACGGATTAAGTCTATTATATCGACCCCAGTGCATAACTGGTACTTAATTTATCGACGCCGAAAGGATGAAAGGCAAAGTCGACCTCGGCGGAATTTGAACTCAGAACGTAGCGGCAGACGAAATACCTATTATGAATACCGTCCGTATTATACTCAAAACTAGAAGAACTGACAGAGAAAGAAATTACGAAATTTTACTTTATGCATAGTATGAAGTAGCAAATTGAAATAGAAAGGAGTGAAACAGTAGATATGAGATTGGCATGATCAATTGATATTTTCTATTTGTATTATATGGAAGTACTGATTTACATCACAACATCATTAAATGTGTTTCAAGGTGGGACATCTCAGAAGGAGTACTTTTACGCATTTCAATTTTTTTATGAGCAAGCAAACTTCGGCATCAATACTGAATTATTTCTTTTGTACATATTGTAATGCAACTTATATAGTTCTTCTTTGCTACTTCAGAATCGAAACTACTAGGCAATTTCTGTTCACCGTAGTATTTTGTTATAGTACAGCTTACATAGATTCGAGCATGGTCATTCTGGGGTAAAACAAATGGGATGTATTCATCCTGATTTTGTTTTCCTTATTACGATGTCATAGCTGGAATATAAAAGCGCTTAGATATCTGTCCACTCGGACATGGCAACTTCTCAATAATTACCGCGTTTCTGGAAATGAAGCAAATGCGTTTCAGCTAATAACTACATCGAATAACTATACCCGCCAAGGTGTGTACTGAACAGTAGTTTGGCACAGAAGTAAATAGACTTGGCAAGTTGTTTGGTGTTCCAAAGTGTAAGAATTGATTACGTACATAAAACAATGTAAAAATGGGTTTACACCATTTTTACATCATAGAGTCGTTAGATTCACTGGAAGAAAGTTTTATCGATTATACAAAGGTAGGTTTCAGATTTTCAGAGAGATATACGATTTCCTCAATTTCAAGGTTTGTACACAATTATAGCATCGGTGGTGAGCTAAAAATAAGAACCCCTGCCAATATTCTGGCTGTTGGGTATACGATCGACTCTTCAATTTAGCCACCCATGCAAATAAAATTATTTACTATCGAATAAAATTATTTACTATCAGCAAAATCATGTTTTTGCAGAGATTTTTACCCTGAAGACATTCACAACGTATAAATCGATGCAATAGTAAAATAGCAACATTTTCAGCAGATTCTACGCATGCATATACACGTATATGCATACGTATATACATGCATACACACACACTCACACACACACATACACATATATATATATATGTATATGTATATTTATATGTGTGTATATATATATATATATATATATACATGCATACATAAATGCATATACATACACAATAACACACACATACACACACATAAACACATATACATAGTTATATATAGTGTGTGTGTGAAAGTCTGGTTTATTCCTCATCAAGCAGGCACTCCATGCGAACCCCTGGCTAACCTTTGAAGCAAGTAATCAAATTTCAACACATATACTAGTGCAAGAAGTGTAGATGCTTATCACTGGTATAATTGGTGCGTAAAATTCTCCTTATATAACACGCACACACACACACACACACACACACACACACACACAACACACATCAAGGAACTAGAATAAGATTCAAAGCAATGTAAGTCGATTTTTCTTTACAATTGTTTCAGTATTATTCCCTTTAGAAACACATAACACGGAAATGATTATACATGAAGGAATATGCGATATCTGTAAAATATTACACATAGTCAAATATGCTGGGGTAGCACATCATCAAACTAGCATTACAGTATACTAGAACTATACGTGGTGCATGCATAAACAAATAACAAACAACAACAACAACAATATTATCAATAACAACAAGAATATGCGCTACATTAAGAGGGTAAAGGTGGGCGTGGGTTGATTAACCGTACGGGAGTGCATCGACAGTGAAAGAAGAAACATGGCAAAATAGTTGGTTAAGTGGAGGCAAGACCTGTTACAGTATGCTGCTAATACCGGAGGATTTAATAAAAATGGACTTGAGAGTGCTCATGAATTCCGATCACGAACAGCCAACGAGAGAGAAGAAACCCTACTCCGCATGGAATTACATCGTCAGTTCTCTCAAGAAACTAACAATTTAACGGACGAGGAAGTCCTCATGGAGGTGGCACCACATATGCTATATAGTAGATGTTACATGCCACTTTGACCCACGAATAGTCAAGAAGGTAGGTGAAAAGATATATATATATATATATATATATAGGGAGAGTTTACGAAGAAAACAACAAATGACGAAGATTATTGGTGTAAAAACAAACAGATGATATATATATATATATTATATATATATAATATATATATATATATACATGCGTCAATGTTAGTTAGTGTGGGGGGGATACCTGTAATATTTGTATCTTCTGTTTATATACGTTCGTGTACTTTGTTTTTGTTGTTGTTGTTTTTCTATTCTTATTTTGTTCATGTGTTTACATCCACTTATTATTATTATCATTATGTATGCTTGTATGTATGTATACAACAATACTAGTAATAATAATAATAATAATAATAATAATAATAATAATAATAATAATAATAATAATAATAATAATAATAATAATGATAATAATAATAATAATAATAATAATAATAATAATAATAATAATAATAATAATAAAATAATAATAATAATAATAATAATAATGATAATAATAATAATAATAATAATAATAAATCAAGAAAAAATGTACAAAACAGCCTGAACATGGGAAATGAAGAACGTGGGTTCTTGGGAATAGTATCAGAATGAATCAAGAAGAATATCAAAGTGCATATTTGCTAATGTTCAAAACGTAAGTTCTTCATTGAAAAGTCAGGGAATGAAAAGAGCCAATGAATTAATTAAACAAAAGATGCACATACTTGAATTGACAGACATGCTCACATGTTAAAATAGTATGAAGGCAACTGGCTAAAGCATAATTTCGCTACTGATGAAAATGTGTTGATATTTCCTAAATACTATACTCTTTTACTTGTTTCAGTTATTTGACTGCGGCCATGCTGGAGCACCGCCTTTAGTCGAGCAAATCGACCCTGGGGCTTATTCTTTTGTAAGCCCAGTACTTATTCTATCGGTCTCTTTTGCCGAACCGCTAAGTGACGGGGACGTAAACATACCAGTCGGTTGTCAAGCAATGCTAGATGGACAACAAAGACACACAAACATATACACACACATACATACATATTATATATACATATATACGACAGGCTTCTTTCAGTTTCCGTCTACCCATCCCACTCACCAAGGCTTTGGTCGGCCCGAGGCTATAGCAGAAGACAATTGCCCAAGATGCCACGCAGTGGGACTGAACCCGGAACCATGTGGTTGGTTAGCAAGCTACTTACCACACAGCCACTCCTGCGCCTATGAATTATATTTTGGTATACTCATTTGAACAAAGAACTTGAATCGATACAAAAACATTTTAAACTGAAATTCAGGAGGGAAAAAAAATCTTTAATGTATATATTTTAATCTTAGAAATCATGGAAAATGGAGACTGGAAAAGAAACGAGAATTATGAGATTTATCGGTTATAGAACATCAAAAACATTAATCCAACCGATAAAGGGATTAGCTAATGTCACATCCTGAACGAGTTCCGAAATCTATTTCAGGTTCCAAAATTGAGAATTGCATCCACTTCTTTCCGTTTTTCCGTTTGTATATATGTACATGTGTATATATGCCAATGAATCAATTTATGTAAGAAGTTTGCTTTTCAACCATATACTTCTAGTGTCAGTTCCACTGCAGGGCACATTGAACTAGTATCTCTTACTATGGCCCCAAGGCGACCCAATCCTTGTGAGAAGAACTGATAGAGGTGTGCAGATAGAAACCCGTACTTCCATTAATGTATATGTGTGCATATCTATATATGTGTTTATGAGTTTACGACCTTCTTCTGCACCGCTTATGAACCGATTTTGGTTTACGTCACTGTAAATTAGCAGTTCGAGAAATGTAGCGGATAGAATCAATACCTTTAAAAAGAAAATGAAATTACTAATGACTAAATATCTAAAAGGTGGTGCCCCAACTTGGCAGCACTCCTGTACCTGAAAAAAGTTAAGAAAACACATACATACACATATACATACCCACATCATACACACACACATATACACACACCCATAGATATATATATATATACATACATACATACCCATTTCTGTATGTAAAACACATATAAACATACATACGCAGACTACACGCACTCATAATATTATATGTATATATATGTATATGTATTATATATATATATATATATATATATATATATATATATATTATATATATATATATAGATAGATAGATAGAAAATATAGATAGATAGATAGATAGATAGATAGATAGATAGATAGATAGATAGATAGATAGATAGATAATAGATAGATAATAGATAGATAGTAATATGATAGATATATGTATGTATGTACACACGGAAATGTCGGTGCATGGTAATTAGGGATACAACACTGTTAAATAATTGCCAATCTATTATCACGAAAGCATACTGTTTGTAAATTAAGAGTCAAATAAGCAAATGAGCAGAGGTGTTGATGAAAGTGAGACATTAGTATACTCTGTTTACTTATTGTAAATGTGAAAACTAGTCTTCATGACAAAATTATATACAGTGTTATCAAAACACACGTAAACAAAAAGCCACCACCTCATGCACAGAAATACCCTAGTACATGTATGCATACTTACATTAACGACAGCTCTGTATATATCTATATATATATATATATATATATATATATAATAATTATATATATATATATATATATATATATATATATAATATATATATATATATTATATATCTATATAATTATTAGGGAATATTACTTTCGCGTAAACAGAAAGATGTCATTCAACTTAGATGTGCAAAACATCTCTCAATGATTAATACCTTTAATACATTTATTCGTATATATAAAAGTTCATTTTAGAGAGAGAACCACCTTCAAATCAATCAACATTGCAAGGTTTTATACTCACCACTCCATAAAATGTTAAAAATTAAATCTTATGCTAACTATATCTATTCTGAATCTTGTATTTTCCGTTTATAAGACTACACGTGTTTCATGGAAGTACGTCGGTATTGATTAGATACGAGGAATCTAGTTTCAATACTTATTCGGGTTGACATACTCCCAATATTCAGGTCTGGATTCCTCAACATTTTCCACTACAACGATATCTTATATACTTCCATAATACTCTATATCTTCAATATAATACTACTTAACATGTACAAATGACTAGAAATACAAATAATAAATAAAAATGATAACTGAAAATTAAAAATTTATTTAATATTTGCATTTATTACGTACATATATATAATATATATATATATATATATATATATAATAGGCTAAGAGTATAAGTACTGGGATTAATCAATTGGACTTAAAATTCTGTAACCTGCTACCTCATCATGGCCGCAGTCTAATGATCGAGAGAATATACAATCTAAAGATTTATGTATGTATGTCTGTATGTATTATGTATATGTATATATATATATATATCTATATATATATATATATATATATATTATATATATATATATATATTGATATATATATATATTTTATATATATATATATGTGTGTGTGTGTGTGTGAAGGCGCATGGCTCAGTGTTAGAGCGTCGAGCTTACGATCGTGAGGTTGTGAGCTCGAATCCCGGACCGGGCTGCGTGTTGTGTTGTTGAGCAAGGTACTTTATTTCACGTGGCGTAGAGAGGGGAGGCTGGTATGCATTGGCGACTGCTGGTCTCCATAAACAACCTTGCCCGGACTTGTGTCTAGGAGGGTAACTTTCTAGGTGCAATCCCATGGTCATTCATGACCGAAAGGGGTCTTTACCCTTTATATATATATATATATATATATCAATACCCTCCCTCTCTCTCTCTCTATCTATCTATATATATATATACAATATGATATAATAATATATTAAATACATTAAAATATAGGATAGGTGGCTATAATAATTATAACCAAAATGCTAAAATTTATACATGTCGGTGCAAATAGCACCTCTAATTGCTTGAAATGAGAGATATAATTTAACTCGAACAGCCACACAAAAGTACTAACCTCATGAAATATTTGGCACTGCGTCGCAGTCAGTCACAACATCTTTCATTGGCGAGATACGCTTGAAGAATGAAGTAGTTTGATAAAACGTTATGACAAACAGTTGGTTGTGTTTATGTGTGTGCGTGCGTGTGTGTGTGTGACGTGATAGTTTTCTGTAA
>NC_043004.1:46529051-46539051 GCF_006345805.1 Octopus sinensis | reverse complement strand
TATGCGAAATGTGTGTATGAGTATATATCTGTGTGTATATACTGGCATGTATTCAGGTGTATGTGTATGAGTGTTTAACGACTTAGCTTCACGAAAGAACATTCTTGAAGTGGACTGTTCCCATCTTATGCAATTTCTTTGATGTCTGACAAAACCAATACAGGAGAGAAAACCGGTTACAGCAGCGGCAAGGAAAATGCTTTTATGAATTTCTATCACGTTTTTTCCCGAAATCACCGTTTTCTTAGAAAGCAACCAAAGAATTCTCTATGAAGGAGAGAATGGTACGTCGCCAAAGCTCATGAGATTACAAGGAGAAAATAACAATAGTTAATATGAAATGTGTATGTATAGATTTTTAGGTCTTTCTGGAAAAATAGGCAGTGAACAAGTGTTTGCCGTTAATAATCTCTAAATTATATAACATCATTTTAAAATGATTTATGTCTAGAAGCATTTCAATGATAAGCCTGAATAATACTTAGGATAAAGGAATAAATATACCTCGTTAAATAGATATACCTCGTTACATGAAATGTAATTGAGGCTAAACAGACAACAAGCGAGAATATATTAGATCCTAGGAACGAAAATATTTAGAAAAGTAATCGCGGAAAGTTAGTGCCAAAACTCATCCAATGCCTGATATACATACACTTGTGTGTGTGTGTGTGTGTGTGTTGTGTGTGTGTGTGTGTGTGTGTGTATGTGTGTGTGTGTGTGTGTGTGTGTGTGTGGTGTGTTTATAGTTTTAATATAAAACTTTTTCATTGATCTCGCTTCCGTTTATGGCTAGGCGTATCAGCCGAATATACAGGCATTGATGTAGCGGATATTTTACATTTCGTCTTAGTTGAACCTAGCTGAAGAAAACTAACCAAATTTACGATAATAAACACACTCTAGAAAGCCAGAAAATCGAGTACTATGTTATCCGTTCTAAAATATCCATTTCTCCAGCGTCATACCTAGAGGAAATATTAAATGTTTTTATGTTCGCGGTCCGCACACATCTTTGCCTCTATATATTCAGTGAAACTTTACACAGCCTCGTACGGTTATCAACTACTATTTCCATCAAAGATTGGTGCCTTGCTGTGCCACTATGGCGCAGTGGTTAGAGCGTCGAGCTTACGATCATGAGGTTGTGAGCGCGAATCCCGGACCGGGCTGCGTGTTGTGTTCTTGAGCAAGGCACTTTATTTCACGTTGCTCCAGTTCACTCAGCTGTAGAAATGAGTTGCGACGTCACAGGTGCCAAGCTGTATCGACCTTTGTCTTTCCCTTGGATAACACTGGTGGCGTGGAGAGGGGAGGCTGGTATGCATGGGCGACTGCTGGTCTTCCATAAACAACCTTGCCCGGACTTGTGTCTAGGAGGGTAACTTTCTAGGTGCAATCCCATGGTCACTCATGACCGAAGGGGGTCTTTACCCTTTACTGTGCTTTACTGTGGAAAATAACACTATTCTATTGTGATAATATTTATATGTATATATATATATTGTGTGGTAAAAAGGTCGCTTCCTAACCTCATGTTTCCGGTCTGAGTCCCACTACGTAGCAACTTGGTAAAGGGTCTGCTACTATTGCCATGGTCCGATCAAAACATTGTGAGTGGATTTGATTTAGTAGACAGAAACTGAGAAACGCCTATCGCATATATATATATATATGCATACACATATAGACACATGCACACACACGCACACACACACATGCGCACACATACGCACGCACACACGCACACTCAGAACCCCACGCATACACGTATATACATCCACATATGCACACATACTCACGCACATACATACACGTGTACACACGCACATACACTCACATGCACACACGTGTATATACACAGGCAGACACACACATTCATGCATACATACACACACACTGCAAACAAAAGCACACACACCTTACATATAGATACACACGCACACATACTTCAAACTATCTGTACCTTCTACTGACCTTCTCCTACGCATAAGTGTAGGTAGACACACAACAGGCAACCACTCCTATCAAAATTGTTACTCTAAATTCTTCCTATGACCTTAAACGATACCAAGCCCATACACACACATAGATAAACAGCCACAACCATATACACACATACACACGTGCTATCATTAAATGCACACTGACCTGCGCGCGCGCACATACACACACATACCTCCTTCTCTTGCACTCCTGTCTTTGAAAGAACTTTTTCTTCACCTATTCCCTTCCGGTCATTTCAATATGTGACTGTGTATATCGTTGGCGATTTTCTTTCTCCGTCTTCCCTTCCTTGGACTTTTCCTTTTTTCTATATTTCTGATGAAATGCTCCGCTGGAAACGGGAAATCCACCTTCTTCCTTTCCTTTCCTGAGCGTCCAATAACACTAATACTTGTTTCACGTCCCGCGTTGTTGTGTTTTTCCTCTTTGTTCATGTCTGGATTAACTGTATATATATATATATATATAATATATATATATATATATATATATATATATATATATATATATATATGTGTGTGTGGTGTGTGTGTTGTGTGTGTATGTGCGTGTGTGTTCGTGTGTGATTATATATATATATATATATATATATATATATATATTTTTTTTTTTTTCCTTTTATAATTTTTTTTTTACTTATTTCAGTCATTTAATAATGCCCATCCTAGGACAAACTTTTAGTCAAATGAAACGACACCAAAACTCTTTCTATCACTCTCTTTAACCGATTCGCTAAGTTACAATAGCGTAAACACACCAACACCGTTCGGCAAGCGGCGGTCGTGGTGGACAGACACAAAGACACACACACGCACATGCATACACACATGCGCACATACACACATACATACAGACACACACACTCTTAAATAAGGACACGACAGGCCTTGGTCGATCCGAGGATATAGTAGAAAAATCTGCCAACAGTTCCATGCACTAGGACAGAACCCGGAACCATGTGGTTGAGAAGCAAGCTTTTACCACAGGGTTCTATGTATGCGTAATTATACGTAGACATACATATATACTCCCTGACACCACACATATAAGACACACGCGCCCACACATACCTATATAAGAAACACGCAAACACACATTCACACACATAGGCATATATACACTTTTAAATATAATTAAATATTATTCTAGTACGTATCTCGTGTTCCATAGCTTGCAAAACTATATCTTATAAGCTTTCAAATTGATCACATAAAGTTGCATAATGTTAAATAATAGTTTATTACATTGATAATTGCCCAGTACAATCCGTAAAGTATGTGTTGCTTGAGGTGAATCGAAGAACTGAATAACGATTATAATATATTATATCGAGAGGATATATAGGGAATTAAGAGATAATTATCAATGAAACGGTTTGATAGGTTCCCTGCAATAAATAATGAAATGCTCTCGAGGTTCATTGCTGTGGTTTGATTTATTCATTCTGAATCAGAGCCTTCTTCGTTATGCGATGTGTAATCTATCTAATATTTGTAACACTCCATTAAGTATAACGTTCATCAGAATCATTGCCCTTTATACTTTTGCTGGTAGATTCTTAAAAATCTCTGAAGTTGAAAGTAAATTAAATAAAGAAGCATGAAGTGGGCTTCGTTAATCCAAATGCACCAGTATATAGCGATTTATGACATACAACTTGATTGGTCATATCTATTAATGTATGTCTTAAAATTTTCGTAACAAATTTCCTTTCACAGTCAGCAACTTTTACTCCTCAATTTTCAAATATAATCGCTTCTTCTCTGAGTGACTTAATTATGTTGTCACTTTGACAAGAATTTCGATGAAATCTTGTCCATCTGTAGACGCATATTTCGATTGGTGAGGATCCTTTGACTCATTCTATCAGCCGAACAGCTAAATTACTGTGATGTAAACACACCAACAGCGTTTGTAAAGCAGTTGTGGTAGGCATAAACAGGCACAAAAACACGTACACAAGCTTTTATACACACACACACCACACACACACACACACACACACACACACACACACACACATATATATATATATATATATATATATATATTTATATATAATTCATTTATCGATACGGTTGTATATAAAGTATATGTGCTTGAAAGTTGTGATTTCTTTGGTTTGTTTGTTCCCAAACAATGCTTATTTTAGTGCTGTTGAAACCGCCGGATTGAATGGTATTGCCCAGGTGTCGAAACCATAATGATGTCCGTGGGGGAGCTGATGATGGAGTTACGTTAGATTGTTGGTATGGCTGTGGAAGAGTATTATTTTTTAATTTTTATTTTATCTAGTTTCAGCTCACGAGCTCTGGCCATGCTGGGGCACCGCCTATATAACACATATTTGGTATATATATATATATATATATATATATATATATATATATATATATATATATCAGCGTGTGTATGTGTGTCTCTTAGTGTGTAAAATAAGTATTTTGAGCGGGTGTGAATTTTATTCTCAGGTTCACTCAATAAACAGATGCTATACTTCAAATTTTTCTTTATAAAATTCATTATGTTATATAGAATCATATACCTTTGTATGTTACTGTATAAGGGTAAATCGCTGCAGAAGAGTAGGCAGTGATGTGTACTCTTCAACCTGGAGTCTCATAATCCACAAGGAAAAGCACAATAGCAGTCATTTTGATTCATATTTTTGTATAGATGGGATCACACACAACATAACTGTTGCACTATATAAACATTGAATGGTTAAATAATTTAACATGTGTCAAGACCTCCTTTTCAAAACATACATTTCAGTGTTTTCATTGTCATCAAGCCCAGCTGCTTAGACACTGACATTTAGTTTCGCGACTTTTATAACTTACGCCAAGTTTATACGAATTCCAACATTCATTAGTATTACAACTCACGCGAAAACAGCTACGCTTAGAATTGGTCACTGAGTTCCTAGAAAGTATCGACAAAAAAAAATGAAAGACGATAATACAAATACAGAACTGGAGATTGCACTCTTCGTATTAGAGCTGCTGACTAATATATCAGATCAATTTCTTCATTCCTCATGTGATTTATTTATTTGATAGTAATGTAGATGCACAGCGATTTGTCTTTTCTATTATTATACCTAATGAAAAAGTACAATACACCAAGAGGACAACGAAACTTTAAACTGTTCTTTTACATGAAGACAAGCTACACATGTAAATGTTGTTATTTGTTACTTATTCCGGGGTTACTCATTGGGACAAAGGTAGAGCAGCGGATAACGGGCGCGTGGTAATTTTATGGTGTAAATCAAAATACAAAACTTACTGTGTCATTAAAATACGGACGAGTGAATTCTTTTGACTCATATTTTTATGAAGATTTCACAAAACTACATGACATTGCCCTATTTCATATAAATCGTAGATTCCCATTCAACGTATACAATTTACTGTATACAATTTAGTATATACAAATTACACTATACAATTTAGTATATATAATTTACTGCATACATTTAACCATAGTCTCTTCAAAAATCGAAATAAGCATTCTGATGTTCATGAATTTCAGTTCCGGTTAATGGAAGCAAAAGATATATACATTATATATATTGAGGACGTTTTATAGTTATAAATTTTGCTCTAACAGGAAGCATATAACATGTCTTTCTGTGTTAAGCACAATACACACTTCTTACATATTCGGAGTAGGAAGAAAACAAAAAATTATAACACCTTTATGTGTTGGTCGGAACAATTTATCGAATACTAATGGAGGAAAGATAACGATAATCTTAATGGTATTCAAGACGTGAATGTGTAAGTGGGGAAATTAAACACAAATTATGGCATACATTATTTTATATATGTGATTAACACTTTGAACTAGCGAGTATGCTTTAGCAGGCACGATTTGTTTGGTATATACACATAGAAGACACAGAATTGAGTGTCCACACGCTTCTAAGTTTACTGCTGAATATAAGGTTTTTTGTTTCTAATTTCTGCTGTCATATCACAATTATCCATCTCTAGTGTCTGCTAGCATGGTACACACATGCACACATGTACAAATACACACACACACACACACCCAAACACGCCCTTTAATTTTGTTTGTACGTATGTATGACGAATTATCTTAAAAGCAAGCACTTTTCAAATGGGGAACGCAAAATAGAAACAAAGCTAAAAAAAAAAACAAGCAGGCATGTTTGTAAATTTATAGGAGTCGGCAGTGTCTATCATATCAACCTCAGTGAAGCGGTTTTACTTACTATAAAGATACGGAAACTGAAAATTAAAGATAATTCTCATAGTGTTTGAAGTCGATATATACCAACTGATAACTCAATATCACAAAATACACTTCCTTTTATATTACTTATTCCGCCACTGTATTCTACGCTGAATATTTTACTATTACTGCATTCCAGTCCAATGTTTATAAGAAGAAAACAAATCAATAATAAATGCAATTATGTCGACATAGCAAGATGTCTTGATTAAAGTTATTTCTTGTCAGGAACTTCCTTTCTGTAATCAGTGTATGATGTGAAATCTGTTCATTACTACAGCATTAAATTCACTATACAAATCGGATTCCTGGAAATCATTATATAACAAGGACGTCAATTACGTCGTTTATTTCACAGTGTTTTGCCTGCCTACATCTAATCTTCAAGCATGCTAGAATATTAATAATGTCTTCGGCATTCGTTTTCACTCGGCATTCTTGTGCATCAAAGTCAACTAATACGAATTCAAATTCAAAGCAATGCTTGTCACATTTCATACCGTACAATCCAATTTGCTGTGATGGCAACACAATGTGTTTGTCATTTTCTATTTACTAATTAAGAAGATTTACTTATTCGTGTTTGGGCGTTTTTCCAGGTTATTCTAACAAATATGATTTCTCTGATAATTCTTCAATAATTTCTAATCTCTTCCGTGTTGTTGGCCTTGGTTTGGGATTGCAGTCAATTTTAATATATTTCCCTATAATTAACATGCTAGAATGAAACTCATGTAAGTTCGACTTAATCTTCATTCAATTTCTGTGTATATGGAAATGCTGAATACATTCGTAAAAATGACGTTGATTGACTATATAGCATATGTAACACTATCTCTCCCCTTGTATATAAATACATACACACGCGCGCGCATATATATATATATATATATATATATATGTGTGTGTGTGTGTGTGTGTGTGTGTGTATGTGTGTGTGTATCTGTGTGTGTGTTTATGTGTGTACGTGTGTGTGTGTGTATGTACGTAATGTATGTATACATATATAAAGATATATACGAATATTAATTCATAAAGAAATAATAAATTTTCCGAGAATATGAAAGAATTATGAGTATGATAACTGACAGACCAGTAATGAAGCCAGACTGAACAATTTGATGTATTTAATTTCATTCTTTTATGCAGTGTTCAAATTAAGTTGCAGTTCACTAAGCCTTTAATATATACACTAGTAATGTAAAAGTTCCATCATTAAACACAATGGAGTTAATTAAATGGTAATTCTCTTTCGTGGAAAGGTACTTCTTAGGATCAAGATATACTTCACTCCGTCGGTTACGACTATATGTGTTCTGGGTGATCCGATTAATGGAACATCTTGCTCATGAAATTAGTGTGTAAATGGTCGAGCACACCACACACGCTCATCTACCCTTAACGTATTTCTCAGAGAGATTCAGCATGACACAGAGTGTGGCAAAGGTGGTCCTTTGAAATACAGGTACTACTTATTTTTGCCAGCTGTGTGAACTGAGGCAACGTAAAATAAAGTGTCTTGCTGAAGGACAAAACGTGTCGCCGGGAATTGAACTCATGACCTTACGATCATGAACTGAATACCCTAACCACTAAGCCATGCGCCTTCACGATCAAGGCACATCTTGAACACAATCAATATGAGTTGTTATACCAGCGATCGAAAGAAAATCGTCGCGGTCGCAAACAAATTTCAAATGACGTCCAATCCCCATATGAAAAGCACACGAGAATGTGTACTAACTAGTAAGATACAGCTAAAAGATAATGCCCTATAAGCGGATGTCAACATGGCCTTTGTCTTTTCAGGGATCATAACACAAATTACCAGTCCAGGTCTTGTATACATGGGAGTGTAAGGACTTGGGACAGAATATCTTACGCTACTTGTCCCATTTCCTTGAATTCTGGGTTCCATTACTCTCTGACATGACGAAAATATTTAGGTTAGAAAATTTAGAGAAATATTCTACCAGTGGCCAGCATGCGTAATAGAGTCAATAGACAACATATTTTTCATATATAGATATATATAGATATATATATTTTCATAAATATATATATATATATATATATATATATATATATATATATATATATATAAATGTGTACAAAACATTTACATGTTAATGTGTCTACATACATACATAGCTATATAATTGTATGAGACTGTGTTTTGTCAAACTAACGCAAATGGTTGGAAATGTTTGGCATGTGCCTTTGTACGCTGTGACATAATAAAGTGCAGTCTTATTTGGTTTCTGTTATATTCATACAACTCATTTACTACAAAAAAAAACGCACGAAGATACTAACAGTCTCACGTTCATACACGCACACTCACACAGTCGCACATATATGTTGATTTATGCATGTATTCCATACGTAACATTGATGCATGTGCGCAAATTATTTCTGTCGACATATAAGTGCTCCATTGCCAAATAAAATCTTTTTGAAGACATGCCTTATGTATTCATCTGCATTGACATGTTGCTTATTGGCGGTAGCCGTAATTCTACATGTGAATACAGTGTTCTGGAAATCATTATTCATACTTACAATTACTTAACAACCTAAACCTTAACAGATTATTGCATTTTAGGTGTGGAAATTGATTTATTTTTTATTTGTTTATTTCTGTACGACAGGGTGTCACACAAACATTATCAAATTACATAATTATTCGCGTTATTTAATCATATTGCCGTTATATCATAATCACTGGAAATTTCACCTCATATTTTTTTCGTAATTTGATGTTATTATTATTTCCTATTATAAGGCGGCGAGCTGGCAGAGTCGTTAGCACGCCGGACGAAATGCTAGGCAGCATTTCGTCCGTCTTCACGTTCTTAGTTCAAATTTCGCCGAGGTCAACTTTACCTTTTATCCTTTCGGGATCGATAAAATAAGTATGCAGCTGAGTACTGGGGTCGATGTGATTGACTATCACTCTCCCCCAAATTTTAGGCCATGTACCAATAATAGAAACGATTATTATTTCCTATGGAGAAATTCATAGCGGCACTTCCCACGTCGTTACATTCTGAGTTGAAATTCCACCTTTCATCATTTCCGGGTTGATAAAATAAGCACCAGTGGATTTCTGGGGTAGGCATAATCGTCTTACTCCTCCCTGAAAATTGCTGGCCTAGTGCCAAAATTTTAAACCATTATTATTTCCGATCGTCGAACGTACTGTAAAACGCCGGATAAAATGATTCACAACAACGGTTCCTTACATCCTGGCTCCAAATTTTGCCGTAGTTAACTGTGAATTTCGGAGGGGATGAAATAAAGTACCAACTAATTGCTGAGATCAGTTTAATCACGAGTCATTCCACTCAAGAATGTTACTCGTATGTTTAAATTAAAATACACAATTTCAAAATATTGTCTCTTCGACAAATATTTATTCCTCATAAAATTTTGCCGATGATTTTATCAAAAGATTTCAGAAAACAACTTTTCATAACAATCTAATCATATACCACGTCTTTCTTGTGAATATGGGACCAGACTGATAATAAAAGAAGATTGGCTGACTTCTCAAAAAAAAAAGAAAACAATAGCTACACATTCTATGAATAGGATATATTGCCCAATGCGACAAAGCTTTATTTTAAATAACAATAATAATAATAATATTAATAATAATAATAATAATAATAATAATAATAATAATAATAATAATAATAATAATAATAATATTTTTTAACAGATGGGC
>NC_043004.1:46521551-46524051 GCF_006345805.1 Octopus sinensis | reverse complement strand
TTACGTAGCCAAATGCCTGCGAATCTGAAGAACTACGTTGCGTGGAAGCAATTGTAGGGATTACAAATAAATGTTCTTCTGTACTATTTCTTGTTGACTCCAACTTATTCGATTATCCATTCACATATTACAACGCAAAGTCAACAGTAGTTATAATACTACTGGTGGATAGCACCGGGCGAAATCTGAAGGTGGACGAGCTTTATACTGTACTCTACTACGTTCCAAACGGAATATAATCACTCTCTCTCTCTCTCTCTCTCTCTCTATATATATATATATATATATATAATATATATATATACATGTCAATATGCATATAATTGAATGCTATCAATTACATCAAGTATCATATTTTCCGAATATTCGTAACGTGTGAATTGATGGACAAGTCGTCTTTAAAACGAATCAGCGAAAAACAGAGAATGCGTCAGTCTCACTATAACATCTCAGTGAAGCATGTTCCATTTAGGGGCCGTGGTGGTAATTTAGCGAATATCTTAGCGGCATTTCGTCCATCTTTACGTTCTGAGGTCGACATTGCTTTTCATCATATCGAAGCCAATAAAAAATGTCCTAGTTGAGTACATGGGTCGATGTAATCGACTTCCTACTCTGTCAACATTTATAGCCTTGTACTAAAATTTTAAATCAATATAAAACGTTATTGTTAAACGACTGTTCTTCAGAGTACATACAAATAAGTTAGTAGTGGACTAACAAAGGACTGCTCTGCAGACTAAATGCAAAAAACGTTAAGAGTGTTTCTCATATGTAATAGACTGTGTTGAAATGCTTCAGTCAACTGAGATTATCTCATCAATTATTAAGCAAAATGTTTTTATATGTGAGTGTTTCAGTGTAAAAGGAAAACCAGTGAAATAATAACTTCAATAGTAACTGCTGACATTGTCACTTTATACTTGATGCTGTTTGGATTGAAATGGTATTTAAAACAAAGTGGTTGTATCAAAACACATGTTCCAGTATTATCAAAATTCATCAGCGAAACATTCTACTTAGTAAAAGTAAGAATGTTCAACACGCAAACATGCACACGAAATATATACCCATAAACGCACACATAAACATATGTAAGGCTGGCTGGCTGAATGGATGGATATACGGGAAGAAAGAAAGATGGCATTTGTGTTGATTGAAGACATCAACAATAGGTGTCTCAGTGGAGAAATGTGCTTTATTTGGTATATTTATGGATTTAATATGTTGAGACTATTACGAAACACAATCACGAATCACTGTGGGTATATCTTGTTGAAATAATTCCACTATATATTTGTATTAGGTTGTTTTTCATGAAATGTTGCATTTTTAATTACTTGTTATTTCAGATATTTAAAAACTCAATTATGTATATCTTGCATTTCATCTTGATTCTTTTTTCTTTCCCAACAATATTGGTATTCAAAATTCGTACCCACAGATCTTATAAAAAGGATAACAATCAAACTATGTTGCGTGATTTTCACGTATGAGTACAAACTGGGTCCCTCTGCCGCAGAAGCTCTGCGGAATATCAAGCGGGTCTTTGGGGGATGGTTTTGTTGACAACAGAACGGTTCAGAGATGTTTCCAAAGCTTTCTTTCAGGAGATGATAGTCTGGAAAATAAACCAAGGGGTAAGCCAAAATCAGTTATTTAGCATGATGGATTAAATGCTTTGGTTGAAAAATAAACAGAGAACAAAGGTTCGAAAACTTTCATCAGAACTCCAAACATCTCGCACAACTCTTTTTAGACACCTGTAAAGAATTGGAAAAGTCAAGAAAACATATAGGTTTGTTCGACATCAACTGAACGAGATTCAAAAAAGCAGACGCCTCGATGTGTGTTCTTTATGGCTCTCTCGACTGGAAAAATACCATTTTTTCTCAAATCGTTACTGCTGATGAGAAATGGATACTCTTTGACAACAGCAGAACAGGACTTATCTCATTAGCTGGTTTTTGAAGACTTCTCTGTTTCTCTACTAGTTTCTTTGTCCTACTATGCCTTCCACGACATATTTTTCCTGCCCTATGCATTACACTGCCATTTCTTAACGTAATTATTCTATAATTTCCACATGATATAATTGCAACCGTTGCTGTATGGTGAGAAATTCGCATCCTAACCACATGGTTCCAGTGTCAATCCGACTGTGCGGCACCTTGGGCAAGTGTCTACATCGATAGAGTGAGGCCACGCTGGGGCACTACACGAAGGACTTTTAGTCGGATGAATAGAGTCCAATGCTGACACTGCTTAATTTTTAAAATCTGGGACTCATTTTATCAGAATATTTTGCCGAAACGCTAAGTTGCGGGGGCGTAAACAAACCAACACCGGTTGTCAAGTGTTCGTGGGTAGACAAACACCTACCCACACATACATATAGACATATATATATACGACTGGCGTCTTTTAGTATCCGTCTGACTAACTCACTCACAAGGCTTTTGTTGGCCCGGGGCTATAGTAGAAGACACTTGCCCAAGGT